>NW_027469790.1:0-64522 GCF_051020765.1 Lasioglossum baleicum | reverse complement strand
CGCAGGCTAGTCGAGTAAAAACACGTGCGAGAGGATGCATCCCGCAGGCTAGTCGAGTAAAAACACGTGCGAGAGGATGCATCCCGCAGGCTAGTCGAGTAGAAACACGTGCTAGAGGATGCTTCCCGCAGGCTAGTCGAGTAAAAACACATGCGAGATGATGCATCCCGCAGGCTAGTCGAGTAAAAACACGTGCGAGAGGATGCATCCCGCAGGTTAGTCGAGTAAAAACACGTGCGAGAGGATGCATCCCGCAGGCTAGTCGAGTAGAAACGCGTGCGAGAGAATGCATCCCGCAGGCTAGTCGAGTAAAAACACGTGCGAGAGGATGCATCCCGCAGGCTAGTCGAGTAAAAACACGTGCGAGAGGATGCATCCCGCAGGCTAGTCGAGTAAAAACACGTGCGAGAGGATGCATCCCGCAGGCTAGTCGAGTAAAAACACGTGCGAGAGGATGCATCCCGCAGGCTAGTCGAGTAAAAACACGTGCGAGAGGATGCATCCCGCATGCTAGTCGGGTAAAAACACGTGCGAGAGGATGCATCCCGCAGGCTAGTCGAGTAAAAACACGTGCGAGAGGATGCATCCCGCAGGCTAGTCGAGTAAAAACACGTGCGAGAGGATGCATCCGCAGGCTAGTCGAGTAAAAACACGTGCGAGTGGATGCATCCCGCAGGCTAGTCGAGTAAAAACACGTGCGAGAGGATGCATCCCGCAGGCTAGTCGAGTTAAAACACGTGCGAGAGGATGCATCCCGCAGGCTAGTCGAGTAAAAACACGTGCGAGAGGATGCATCTCGCAGGCTAGTCGAGTAAAAACACGTGCGAGAGGATGCTTCCCGCAGGATAGTCGAGTAAAAACACGTGCGAGAGGATGCATCCCGCAGGCTAGACGAGTAAAAACACGTGCGAGAGGATGCATCCCGCAGGCTAGTCGAGTAAAAACACGTGCGAGAGGATGTATCCCGCAGGCTAGTCGAGCAAAAACACGTACGGGAGGATGCATCCCGCAGGCTAGTCGAGTAAAAACACGTGCGAGAGGATTCATCCCGCAGGCTAGTCGAGTAAAAACACGTGCTAGAGGATGCATCCCGCAGGCTAGTCGAGTAAAAACACGTGCTAGAGGATGCATCCCGCAGGCTAGTCGAGTAAAAACACGTGCGAGAGGATTCATCCCGCAGGCTAGTCGAGTAAAAACACGAGCGAGAGGATGCATCCCGCAGGCTAGTCGATTAAAAACACGTGCGAGAGGATGCATCCCGCAGGCTAGTCGAGTAAAAACACGTGCGAGAGGATGCATCCCGCAGGCTAGTCGAGTAAAAACACATGCGAGAGGATGCATCCCGCAGGCTAGTCGAGTAAAAACACGTGCGAGAGGATGCATCTCGCAGGCTAGTCGAGTAAAAACACGTGCGAGAGGATGCTTCCCGCAGGCTAGTCGAGTAAAAACACGTGCGAGAGGATGCATCCCGCAGGCTAGTCGAGTAAAAACACGTGCGAGAGGATGCATCCCGCAGGCTAGTCGAGTAAAAACACGTGCGAGTGGATGCATCCCGCAGGCTAGTCGAGTAAAAACGCGTGCGAGAGGATGCATCCCGCAGGCTAGTCGAGTTAAAACACGTGCGAGAGGATGCATCCCGCAGGCTAGTCGAGTAAAAACACGTGCGAGAGGATGCATCTCGCAGGCTAGTCGAGTAAAAACACGTGCGAGAGGATGCTTCCCGCAGGATAGTCGAGTAAAAACACGTGCGAGAGGATGCATCCCGCAGGCTAGACGAGTAAAAACACGTGCGAGAGGATGCATCCCGCAGGCTAGTCGAGTAAAAACACGTGCGAGAGGATGTATCCCGCAGGCTAGTCGAGCAAAAACACGTGCGGGAGGATGCATCCCGCAGGCTAGTCGAGTAAAAACACGTGCGAGAGGATTCATCCCGCAGGCTAGTCGAGTAAAAACATGTGCGAGAGGATGCATCCCGCAGGCTATTCGGATAAAAACACGTGAGAGAGGATGCATCCCGCAGGCTAGTCGAGTAAAAACACGTGCGAGAGGATGCGTCCCGCAGGCTAGTCGAGTAAAAACACGTGCGAGAGGATGCATCCCGCAGGCTAGTCGAGTAAAAACACGTGCGAGAGGATGCATCCCGCAGGCTAGTCGAGTAAAAACACATGCGAGAGGATGCATCCCGCAGGCTAGTCGAGTAAAAACACGTGCGAGAGGATGCATCCCGCAGGCTAGTCGAGTAAAAACACGTGCGAGTGGATGCATCCCGCAGGCTAGTCGAGTAAAAACACGAGTGAGAGGATGCATCCCGCAGGCTAGTCGAGTAAAAACATGTGCGAGAGGATGCATCCCGCAGGCTATTCGGATAAAAACACGTGAGAGAGGATGCATCCCGCAGGCTAGTCGAGTAAAAACACGTGCGAGAGGATGCGTCCCTCAGGCTAGTCGAGTAAAAACACGTGCGAGAGGATGCTTCCCGCAGGCTAGTCGAGTAAAAACACGTGCGAGAGGATGCATCCCGCAGGCTAGTCGAGTAAAAACACGTGCGAGAGGATGCATCCCGCAGGCTAGTCGAGTAAAAACACGTGCGAGAGGATGCATCCCGCAGGCTAGTCGAGTAGAAACACGTGCTAGAGGATGCTTCCCGCAGGCTAGACGAGTAAAAACACGTGCGAGATGATGCATCCCGCAGGCTAGTCGAGTAAAAACACGTGCGAGAGGATGCACCCCGCAGGCTAGTCGAGTAGAAACGCGTGCGAGAGGATGCATCCCGCAGGCTAGTCGAGTAAAAACACGTGCTAGAGGATGCATCCCGCAGGCTAGTCGAGTAAAAACACGTGCGAGAGGATGCATCCCGCAGGCTAGTCGAGTAAAAACACGTGCGAGAGGATGCATCCCGCAGGCTAGTCGAGTAAAAACACGTGCGAGAGGATGCATCCCGCAGTCTAGTCGAGTAAAAACACGTGCGAGAGGATGCATCCCGCATGCTAGTCGGGTAAAAACACGTGGGAGAGGATGCTTCCGCAGGCTAGTCGAGTAAAAACACGTTCGAGAGGATGCATCCCGCAGGCTAGTCGAGTAAAAACACGTGCGAGTGGATGCATCCCGCAGGCTAGTCGAGTAAAAACACGTGTGAGAGGATGCATCCCGCAGGCTAGTCGAGTAAAAACATGTGCGAGAGGATGCATCCGCAGGCTATTCGGATAAAAACACGTGAGAGAGGATGCATCCCGCTGGCTAGTCGAGTAAAAACACGTGCGAGAGGATGCGTCCCGCAGGCTAGTCGAGTAAAAACACGTGCGAGTGGATGCATCCCGCAGGCTAGTCGAGTAAAAACACGTGTGAGAGGATGCATCCCGCAGGCTAGTCGAGTAAAAACATGTGCGAGAGGATGCATCCCGCAGGCTATTCGGATAAAAACACGTGAGAGAGGATGCATCCCGCTGGCTAGTCGAGTAAAAACACGTGCGAGAGGATGCGTCCCGCAGGCTAGTCGAGTAAAAACACGTGCGAGAGGATGCATCCCGCAGGCTAGTCGAGTAAAAACACGTGCGAGAGGATGCATCCCGCAGGCTAGTCGAGTAAGAACACATGCGAGAGGATGCATCCCGCAGTCTAGTCGAGTAAAAACACGTGCTAGAGGATGCTTCCCGCAGGCTAGTCGAGTAAAAACACGTGCGAGATGATGCATCCCGCAGGCTAGTCGAGTAAAAACACGTGCGAGAGGATGCATCCCGCAGGCTAGTCGAGTAAAAACACGTGCGAGAGGATCCATCCCGCAGGCTAGTCGAGTAAAAACACGTGCGAGAGGATGCATCCCGCAGGCTAGTCGAGTAAAAACACGTGCGAGTGGATGCATCCCGCAGGCTAGTCGAGTAAAAACACGTGAGAGGGGATGCATCCCGCAGGCTAGTCGAGTAAAAACACGTGCGAGAGGATGCATCCCGCATGCTAGTCGGGTAAAAACACGTGCGAGAGGATGCATCCCGCAGGCTAGTCGAGTAAAAACATGTGCGGGAGGATGCATCCCGCAGGCTAGTCGAGTAAAAACACGTGCGAGAGGATTCATCCCGCAGGCTAGTCGAGTAAAAACACGTGCTAGAGGATGCATCCCGCAGGCTAGTCGAGTAAAAACACGTGCTAGAGGATGCATCCCGCAGGCTAGTCGAGTAAAAACACGTGCGAGAGGATGCATCCCGCAGGCTAGTCGAGTAAAAACACGTGCGAGCGGATGCATCCCGCAGGCTAGTCGAGTAAAAACACATGCGAGAGGATGCATCCCGCAGGATAGTCGAGTAAAAACACGTGCGAGAGGATGCATCTCGCAGGCTAGTCGAGTAAAAACACGTGCGAGAGGATGCTTCCCGCAGGCTAGTCGAGTAAAAACACGTGCGAGAGGATGCATCCCGCAGGCTAGTCGAGTAAAAACACGTGCGAGAGGATGCATCCCGCAGGCTAGTCGAGTAAAAACACGTGCGAGAGGATGCATCCCGCAGGCTAGTCGAGTAAAACACGTGCTAGAGGATGCATCCCGCAGGCTAGTCGAGTAAAAACACGTGCTAGAGGATGCATCCCGCAGGCTAGTCGAGTAAAAACACGTGCGAGAGGATTCATCCCGCAGGCTAGTCGAGTAAAAACACGTGCGAGAGGATGCATCCCGCAGGCTAGTCGAGTAAAAACACGTGCGAGAGGATGTATCCCGCAGGCTAGTCGAGCAAAAACACGTACGGGAGGATGCATCCCGCAGGCTAGTCGAGTAAAAACACGTGCGAGAGGATTCATCCCGCAGGCTAGTCGAGTAAAAACACGTGCTAGAGGATGCATCCCGCAGGCTAGTCGAGTAAAAACACGTGCTAGAGGATGCATCCCGCAGGCTAGTCGAGTAAAAACACGTGCGAGAGGATTCATCCCGCAGGCTAGTCGAGTAAAAACACGAGCGAGAGGATGCATCCCGCAGGCTAGTCGATTAAAAACACGTGCGAGAGGATGCATCCCGCAGGCTAGTCGAGTAAAAACACGTGCGAGAGGATGCATCCCGCAGGCTAGTCGAGTAAAAACACATGCGAGAGGATGCATCCCGCAGGCTAGTCGAGTAAAAACACGTGCGAGAGGATGCATCTCGCAGGCTAGTCGAGTAAAAACACGTGCGAGAGGATGCTTCCCGCAGGCTAGTCGAGTAAAAACACGTGCGAGAGGATGCATCCCGCAGGCTAGTCGAGTAAAAACACGTGCGAGAGGATGCATCCCGCAGGCTAGTCGAGTAAAAACACGTGCGAGAGGATGCATCCCGCAGGCTAGTCGAGCAAAAACACGTGCGAGAGGATGCATCCCGCAGGCTGGTCGAGCAAAAACATGTGCGGGAGGATGCATCCCGCAGGCTAGTCGAGTAAAAACACGTGCGAGAGGATTCATCCCGCAGGCTAGTCGAGTAAAAACACGTGCTAGAGGATGCATCCCGCAGGCTAGTCGAGTAAAAACACGTGCTAGAGGATGCATCCCGCAGGCTAGTCGAGTAAAAACACGTGCGAGAGGATGCATCCCGCAGGCTAGTCGAGTAAAAACACGTGCGAGAGGATGCATCCCGCAGGCTAGTCGAGTAAAAACACGTGCGAGAGGATGCATCCCGCAGGCTAGTCGAGTAGAAACACGTGCTAGAGGATGCTTCCCGCAGGCTAGTCGAGTAAAAACACATGCGAGATGATGCATCCCGCAGGCTAGTCGAGTAAAAACACGTGCGAGAGGATGCATCCCGCATGCTAGTCGGGTAAAAACACGTGCGAGAGGATGCATCCCGCAGGCTAGTCGAGTAAAAACACGTTTGAGAGGATGCATCCCGCAGGCTAGTCGAGTAAAAACACATGCGAGAGGATGCATCCCGCAGGATAGTCGAGTAAAAACACGTGCGAGAGGATGCATCTCGCAGGCTAGTCGAGTAAAAACACGTGCGAGAGGATGCTTCCCGCAGGCTAGTCGAGTAAAAACACGTGCGAGAGGATGCATCCCGCAGGCTAGTCGAGTAAAAACACGTGCGAGAGGATGCATCCCGCAGGCTAGTCGAGTAAAAACACGTGCGAGAGGATGCATCCCGCAGGCTAGTCGAGCAAAAACACGTGCGAGAGGATGCATCCCGCAGGCTAGTCGAGCAAAAACATGTGCGGGAGGATGCATCCCGCAGGCTAGTCGAGTAAAAACACGTGCGAGAGGATTCATCCCGCAGGCTAGTCGAGTAAAAACACGTGCTAGAGGATGCATCCCGCAGGCTAGTCGAGTAAAAACACGTGCTAGAGGATGCATCCCGCAGGCTAGTCGAGTAAAAACACGTGCGAGAGGATGCATCCCGCAGGCTAGTCGAGTAAAAACACGTGCGAGAGGATGCATCCCGCAGGCTAGTCGAGTAAAAACACGTGCGAGAGGATGCATCCCGCAGGCTAGTCGAGTAGAAACACGTGCTAGAGGATGCTTCCCGCAGGCTAGTCGAGTAAAAACACATGCGAGATGATGCATCCCGCAGGCTAGTCGAGTAAAAACACGTGCGAGAGGATGCATCCCGCAGGTTAGTCGAGTAAAAACACGTGCGAGAGGATGCATCCCGCAGGCTAGTCGAGTAGAAACGCGTGCGAGAGAATGCATCCCGCAGGCTAGTCGAGTAAAAACACGTGCGAGAGGATGCATCCCGCAGGCTAGTCGAGTAAAAACACGTGCGAGAGGATGCATCCCGCAGGCTAGTCGAGTAAAAACACGTGCGAGAGGATGCATCCCGCAGGCTAGTCGAGTAAAAACACGTGCGAGAGGATGCATCCCGCAGGCTAGTCGATTAAAAACACGTGCGAGAGGATGCATCCCGCATGCTAGTCGGGTAAAAACACGTGCGAGAGGATGCATCCCGCAGGCTAGTCGAGTAAAAACACGTGCGAGAGGATGCATCCCGCAGGCTAGTCGAGTAAAAACACGTGCGAGAGGATGCATCCCGCAGGCTAGTCGAGTAAAAACACGTGCGAGAGGATTCATCCCGCAGGCTAGTCGAGTAAAAACACGTGCTAGAGGATGCATCCCGCAGGCTAGTCGAGTAAAAACACGTGCTAGAGGATGCATCCCGCAGGCTAGTCGAGTAAAAACACGTGCGAGAGGATGCATCCCGCAGGCTAGTCGAGTAAAAACACGTGCGAGAGGATGCATCCCGCAGGCTAGTCGAGTAAAAACACGTGCGAGAGGATGCATCCCGCAGGCTAGTCGAGTAGAAACACGTGCTAGAGGATGCTTCCCGCAGGCTAGTCGAGTAAAAACACATGCGAGATGATGCATCCCGCAGGCTAGTCGAGTAAAAACACGTGCGAAAGGATGCATCCCGCAGGTTAGTCGAGTAAAAACACGTGCGAGAGGATGCATCCCGCAGGCTAGTCGAGTAGAAACGCGTGCGAGAGGATGCATCCCGCAGGCTAGTCGAGTAAAAACACGTGCGAGAGGATGCATCCCGCAGGCTAGTCGAGTAAAAACACGTGCGAGAGGATGCATCCCGCAGGCTAGTCGAGTAAAAACACGTGCGAGAGGATGCATCCCGCAGGCTAGTCGAGTAAAAACACGTGCGAGAGGATGCATCCCGCAGGCTAGTCGAGTAAAAACACGTGCGAGAGGATGCATCCCGCATGCTAGTCGGGTAAAAACACGTGCGAGAGGATGCATCCCGCAGGCTAGTCGAGTAAAAACACGTGCGAGAGGATGCATCCCGCAGGCTAGTCGAGTAAAAACACGTGCGAGAGGATGCATCCCGCAGGCTAGTCGAGTAAAAACACGTGCGAGTGGATGCATCCGCAGGCTAGTCGAGTAAAAACACGTGCGAGAGGATGCATCCCGCAGGCTAGTCGAGTTAAAACACGTGCGAGAGGATGCATCCCGCAGGCTAGTCGAGTAAAAACACGTGCGAGAGGATGCATCTCGCAGGCTAGTCGAGTAAAAACACGTGCGAGAGGATGCTTCCCGCAGGATAGTCGAGTAAAAACACGTGCGAGAGGATGCATCCCGCAGGCTAGACGAGTAAAAACACGTGCGAGAGGATGCATCCCGCAGGCTAGTCGAGTAAAAACACGTGCGAGAGGATGTATCCCGCAGGCTAGTCGAGCAAAAACACGTACGGGAGGATGCATCCCGCAGGCTAGTCGAGTAAAAACACGTGCGAGAGGATTCATCCCGCAGGCTAGTCGAGTAAAAACACGTGCTAGAGGATGCATCCCGCAGGCTAGTCGAGTAAAAACACGTGCTAGAGGATGCATCCCGCAGGCTAGTCGAGTAAAAACACGTGCGAGAGGATTCATCCCGCAGGCTAGTCGAGTAAAAACACGAGCGAGAGGATGCATCCCGCAGGCTAGTCGAGCAAAAACATGTGCGAGAGGATGCATCCCGCAGGCTAGTCGAGTAAAAACACGTGCGAGGTTTTGTGGGATGCGCATGCGCAGGTTTTGTGGGATGCGCATGGCTAGTCGAGCAAAAACACGTGTGAGAGGATGCATCCCGCAGGCTAGTCGAGCAAAAACACGTGCGAGAGGATGCATCCCGCAGGCTAGTCGAGTAAAAACACGTGCGAGAGGATGCATCCCGCAGGCTAGTCGAGTAAAAACATGTGCGAGAGGATGCATCCCGCAGGCTAGTCGAGTAAAAACACGTGCGAGAGGATGCATCCCGCAGGCTAGTCGAGTAAAAACACGTGCGAGAGGATGCATCCCGCAGGCTAGTCGAGTAGAAACACGTGCTAGAGGATGCTTCCCGCAGGCTAGTCGAGTAAAAACACGTGCGAGATGATGCATCCCGCAGGCTAGTCGAGTAAAAACACGTGCGAGAGGATGCATCCCGCAGGCTAGTCGAGTAAAAACACATGCGAGAGGATTCATCCCGCAGGCTAGTCGAGTAAAAACACGAGCGAGAGGATGCATCCCGCAGGCTAGTCGAGCATAAACATGTGCGAGAGGATGCATCCCGCAGGCTAGACGAGTAAAAACACGTGCGAGGTTTTGTGGGATGCGCATGCGCAGGTTTTGTGGGATGCGCATGGCTAGTCGAGCAAAAACACGTGTGAGAGGATGCATCCCGCAGGCTAGTCGAGCAAAAACACGTGCGAGAGGATGCATCCCGCAGGCTAGTCGAGTAAAAACACGTGCGAGAGGATGCATCCCGCAGGCTAGTCGAGTAAAAACATGTGCGAGAGGATGCATCCCGCAGGCTAGTCGAGTAAAAACACGTGCGAGAGGATGCATCCCGCAGGCTAGTCGAGTAAAAACACGTGCGAGAGGATGCATCCCGCAGGCTAGTCGAGTAGAAACACGTGCTAGAGGATGCTTCCCGCAGGCTAGTCGAGTAAAAACACGTGCGAGATGATGCATCCCGCAGGCTAGTCGAGTAAAAACACGTGCGAGAGGATGCATCCCGCAGGCTAGTCGAGTAAAAACACGTGCGAGAGGATGCATCCCGCAGGCTAGTCGAGTAGAAACGCGTGCGAGAGGATGCATCCCGCAGGCTAGTCGAGTAAAAACACGTGCGAGAGGATGCATTCCGCAGGCTAGTCGAGTAAAAACACGTGCGAGAGGATGCATCCAGCAGGCTAGTCGAGTAAAAACACGTGTGAGAGGATGCTTCCCGCAGGCTAGTCGATTAAAAACACGTGCGAGAGGATGCATCCCGCAGGCTAGTCGAGTAAAAACACGTGCGAGAGGATGCATCCCGCAGGCTAGTCGAGTAGAAACGCGTGCGAGAGGATGCATCCCGCAGGCTAGTCGAGTAAAAACACGTGCGAGAGGATGCATCCCGCAGGCTAGTCGAGTAGAAACGCGTGCGAGAGAATGCATCCCGCAGGCTAGTCGAGTAAAAACACGTGCGAGAGGATGCATCCCGCAGGCTAGTCGAGTAAAAACACGTGCGAGAGGATGCATCCCGCAGGCTAGTCGAGTAAAAACACGTGCGAGAGGATGCATCCCGCAGGCTAGTCGAGTAAAAACACGTGCGAGAGGATGCATCCCGCAGGCTAGTCGAGTAAAAACACGTGCGAGAGGATGCATCCCGCATGCTAGTCGGGTAAAAACACGTGCGAGAGGATGCATCCCGCAGGCTAGTCGAGTAAAAACACGTGCGAGAGGATGCATCCCGCAGGCTAGTCGAGTAAAAACACGTGCGAGAGGATGCATCCCGCAGGCTAGTCGAGTAAAAACACGTGCGAGTGGATGCATCCCGCAGGCTAGTCGAGTAAAAACACGTGCGAGAGGATGCATCCCGCAGGCTAGTCGAGTTAAAACACGTGCGAGAGGATGCATCCCGCAGGCTAGTCGAGTAAAAACACGTGCGAGAGGATGCATCTCGCAGGCTAGTCGAGTAAAAACACGTGCGAGAGGATGCTTCCCGCAGGCTAGTCGAGTAAAAACACGTGCGAGAGGATGTATCCCGCAGGCTAGTCGAGCAAAAACACGTACGGGAGGATGCATCCCGCAGGCTAGTCGAGTAAAAACACGTGCGAGAGGATTCATCCCGCAGGCTAGTCGAGTAAAAACACGTGCTAGAGGATGCATCCCGCAGGCTAGTCGAGTAAAAACACGTGCTAGAGGATGCATCCCGCAGGCTAGTCGAGTAAAAACACGTGCGAGAGGATTCATCCCGCAGGCTAGTCGAGTAGAAACACGAGCGAGAGGATGCATCCCGCAGGCTAGTCGATTAAAAACACGTGCGAGAGGATGCATCCCGCAGGCTAGTCGAGTAAAAACACGTGCGAGAGAATGCATCCCGCAGGCTAGTCGAGTAAAAACACATGCGAGAGGATGCATCCCGCAGGCTAGTCGAGTAAAAACACGTGCGAGAGGATGCATCTCGCAGGCTAGTCGAGTAAAAACACGTGCGAGAGGATGCTTCCCGCAGGTTAGTCGAGTAAAAACACGTGCGAGAGGATGCATCCCGCAGGCTAGTCGAGTAAAAACACGTGCGAGAGGATGCATCCCGCAGGCTAGTCGAGTAAAAACACGTGCGAGAGGATGCATCCCGCAGGCTAGTCGAGCAAAAACACGTGCGAGAGGATGCATCCCGCAGGCTAGTCGAGCAAAAACATGTGCGGGAGGATGCATCCCGCAGGCTAGTCGAGTAAAAACACGTGCGAGAGGATTCATCCCGCAGGCTAGTCGAGTAAAAACACGTGCTAGAGGATGCATCCCGCAGGCTAGTCGAGTAAAAACACGTGCTAGAGGATGCATCCCGCAGGCTAGTCGAGTAAAAACACGTGCGAGAGGATTCATCCCGCAGGCTAGTCGAGTAAAAACACGAGCGAGAGGATGCATCCCGCAGGCTAGTCGATTAAAAACACGTGCGAGAGGATGCATCCCGCAGGCTAGTCGAGTAAAAACACGTGCGAGAGGATGCATCCCGCAGGCTAGTCGAGTAAAAACACATGCGAGAGGATGCATCCCGCAGGCTAGTCGAGTAAAAACACGTGCGAGAGGATGCATCTCGCAGGCTAGTCGAGTAAAAACACGTGCGAGAGGATGCTTCCCGCAGGCTAGTCGAGTAAAAACACGTGCGAGAGGATGCATCCCGCAGGCTGGTCGAGTAAAAACACGTGCGAGAGGATGCATCCCGCAGGCTAGTCGAGTAAAAACACGTGCGAGAGGATGCATCCCGCAGGCTAGTCGAGCAAAAACACGTGCGAGAGGATGCATCCCGCAGGCTAGTCGAGCAAAAACATGTGCGGGAGGATGCATCCCGCAGGCTAGTCGAGTAAAAACACGTGCGAGAGGATTCATCCCGCAGGCTAGTCGAGTAAAAACACGTGCTAGAGGATGCATCCCGCAGGCTAGTCGAGTAAAAACACGTGCTAGAGGATGCATCCCGCAGGCTAGTCGAGTAAAAACACGTGCGAGAGGATGCATCCCGCAGGCTAGTCGAGTAAAAACACGTGCGAGAGGATGCATCCCGCAGGCTAGTCGAGTAAAAACACGTGCGAGAGGATGCATCCCGCAGGCTAGTCGAGTAGAAACACGTGCTAGAGGATGCTTCCCGCAGGCTAGTCGAGTAAAAACACATGCGAGATGATGCATCCCGCAGGCTAGTCGAGTAAAAACACGTGCGAGAGGATGCATCCCGCAGGTTAGTCGAGTAAAAACACGTGCGAGAGGATGCATCCCGCATGCTAGTCGGGTAAAAACACGTGCGAGAGGATGCATCCCGCAGGCTAGTCGAGTAAAAACACGTTTGAGAGGATGCATCCCGCAGGCTAGTCGAGTAAAAACACATGCGAGAGGATGCATCCCGCAGGCTAGTCGAGTAAAAACACGTGCGAGAGGATGCATCTCGCAGGCTAGTCGAGTAAAAACACGTGCGAGAGGATGCTTCCCGCAGGCTAGTCGAGTAAAAACACGTGCGAGAGGATGCATCCCGCAGGCTAGTCGAGTAAAAACACGTGCGAGAGGATGCATCCCGCAGGCTAGTCGAGTAAAAACACGTGCGAGAGGATGCATCCCGCAGGCTAGTCGAGTAAAAACACATGCGAGATGATGCATCCCGCAGGCTAGTCGAGTAAAAACACGTGCGAGAGGATGCATCCTGCAGGTTAGTCGAGTAAAAACACGTGCGAGAGGATGCATCCCGCAGGCTAGTCGAGTAGAAACGCGTGCGAGAGAATGCATCCCGCAGGCTAGTCGAGTAAAAACACGTGCGAGAGGATGCATCCCGCAGGCTAGTCGAGTAAAAACACGTGCGAGAGGATGCATCCCGCAGGCTAGTCGAGTAAAAACACGTGCGAGAGGATGCATCCCGCAGGCTAGTCGAGTAAAAACACGTGCGAGAGGATGCATCCCGCAGGCTAGTCGAGTAAAAACACGTGCGAGATTATGCATCCCGCATGCTAGTCGGGTAAAAACACGTGCGAGAGGATGCATCCCGCAGGCTAGTCGAGTAAAAACACGTGCGAGAGGATGCATCCCGCAGGCTAGTCGAGTAAAAACACGTGCGAGAGGATGCATCCCGCAGGCTAGTCGAGTAAAAACACGTGCGAGAGTATTCATCCCGCAGGCTAGTCGAGTAAAAACACGTGCTAGAGGATGCATCCCGCAGGCTAGTCGAGTAAAAACACGTGCTAGAGGATGCATCCCGCAGGCTAGTCGAGTAAAAACACGAGCGAGAGGATGCATCCCGCAGGCTAGTCGAGCAAAAACATGTGCGAGAGGATGCATCCCGCAGGCTAGTCGAGTAAAAACACGTGCGAGGTTTTGTGGGATGCGCATGCGCAGGTTTTGTGGGATGCGCATGGCTAGTCGAGCAAAAACACGTGTGAGAGGATGCATCCCGCAGGCTAGTCGAGCAAAAACACGTGCGAGAGGATGCATCCCGCAGGCTAGTCGAGTAAAAACACGTGCGAGAGGATGCATCCCGCAGGCTAGTCGAGTAAAAACATGTGCGAGAGGATGCATCCCGCAGGCTAGTCGAGTAAAAACACGTGCGAGAGGATGCATCCCGCAGGCTAGTCGAGTAAAAACACGTGCGAGAGGATGCATCCCGCAGGCTAGTCGAGTAGAAACACGTGCTAGAGGATGCTTCCCGCAGGCTAGTCGAGTAAAAACACGTGCGAGATGATGCATCCCGCAGGCTAGTCGAGTAAAAACACGTGCGAGAGGATGCATCCCGCAGGCTAGTCGAGTAAAAACACGTGCGAGAGGATGCATCCCGCAGGCTAGTCGAGTAGAAACGCGTGCGAGAGGATGCATCCCGCAGGCTAGTCGAGTAAAAACACGTGCGAGAGGATGCATTCCGCAGGCTAGTCGAGTAAAAACACGTGCGAGAGGATGCATCCAGCAGGCTAGTCGAGTAAAAACACGTGTGAGAGGATGCTTCCCGCAGGCTAGTCGATTAAAAACACGTGCGAGAGGATGCATCCCGCAGGCTAGTCGAGTAAAAACACGTGCGAGAGGATGCATCCCGCAGGCTAGTCGAGTAGAAACGCGTGCGAGAGGATGCATCCCGCAGGCTAGTCGAGTAAAAACACGTGCGAGAGGATGCATCCCGCAGGCTAGTCGAGTAAAAACACGTGTGAGAGGATGCTTCCCGCAGGCTAGTCGATTAAAAACACGTGCGAGAGGATGCATCCCGCAGGCTAGTCGATTAAAAACACGTGCGAGAGGATGCATCCCGCAGGCTAGTCGAGTAAAAACACGTGCGAGAGGATGCATCCCGCAGGCTATTCGGATCAAAACACATGCGAGAGGATGCATCCCGCAGGCTAGTCGAGTAAAAACACGTGCGAGAGGATGCTTCCCGCAGGCTAGTCGAGTAAAAACACGTGCCAGAGGATGCATCCCGCAGGCTAGTCGAGTAAAAACACGTGCGAGAGGATGCATCCCGCAGGCTATTCGGATAAAAACACGTGAGAGAGGATGCATCCCGCAGGCTAGTCGGTTAAAAACACGTGCGAGATGATGCATCCCGCAGGCTAGTCGAGTAAAAACACGTGCGAGAGGATGCATCCCGCAGACTAGTCGAGTAGAAACGCGTGCGAGAGGATGCATCCCGCAGGCTAGTCGAGTAAAAACACGTGCGAGAGGATGCATCCCGCAGGCTAGTCGAGTAAAAACACGTGCGAGAGGATGCATCCCGCAGGCTAGTCGAGTAAAAACACGTGCGAGAGGATGCATCCCGCAGGCTAGTCGAGTAAAAACACGTGCGAGAGGATGCATCCCGCATGCTAGTCGGGTAAAAACACGTGCGAGAGGATGCTTCCCGCAGGCTAGACGAGTAAAAACACGTGCGAGAGCATGCATCCCGCAGGCTAGTCGAGTAAAAACACGTGCGAGAGGATGCATCCCGCAGGCTAGTCGCGTAAAAACACGTGCGAGTGGATGCATCCCGCAGGCTAGTCGAGTAAAAACACATGCGAGAGGATGCATCCCGCAGGCTAGTCGAGTAAAAACACGTGCGAGAGGATGCATCTCGCAGGCTAGTCGAGTAAAAACACGTGCGAGAGGATGCTTCCCGCAGGATAGTCGAGTAAAAACACGTGCGAGAGGATGCATCCCGCAGGCTAGTCCAGTAAAAACACGTGCGAGAGGATGCTTCCCGCAGGATAGTCGAGTAAAAACACGTGCGAGAGGATGCATCCCGCAGGCTAGTCCAGTAAAAACACGTGCGAGAGGATGCATCCCGCAGGCTAGTACAGTAAAAACACGTGCGAGAGGATGCATCCCGCAGGCTAGTCGAGTAAAAACACGTGCGAGAGGATGCATCCCGCAGGCTAGTCGAGTAAAAACACGTGCGAGAGGATGCATCCCGCATGCTAGTCGGGTAAAAACACGTGCGAGAGGATGCTTCCCGCAGGCTAGACGAGTAAAAACACGTGCGAGAGGATGCATCCCGCAGGCTAGTCGAGTAAAAACACGTGCGAGAGGATGCATCCCGCAGGCTAGTCGAGCAAAAACACGTGCGGGAGGATGCATCCCGCAGGCTAGTCGGGTAAAAACACGTGCGAGAGGATTCATCCCGCAGGCTAGTCGAGTAGAAACGCGTGCGAGAGGATGCATCCCGCAGGCTATTCGGATCAAAACACATGCGAGAGGATGCATCCCGCAGGCTAGTCGAGTAAAAACACGTGCGAGAGGATGCTTCCCGCAGGCTAGTCGAGTAAAAACACGTGCCAGAGGATGCATCCCGCAGGCTAGTCGAGTAAAAACACGTGCGAGAGGATGCATCCCGCAGGCTATTCGGATAAAAACACGTGAGAGAGGATGCATCCCGCAGGCTAGTCGGTTAAAAACACGTGCGAGATGATGCATCCCGCAGGCTAGTCGAGTAAAAACACGTGCGAGAGGATGCATCCCGCAGACTAGTCGAGTAGAAACGCGTGCGAGAGGATGCATCCCGCAGGCTAGTCGAGTAAAAACACGTGCGAGAGGATGCATCCCGCAGGCTAGTCGAGTAAAAACACGTGCGAGAGGATGCATCCCGCAGGCTAGTCGAGTAAAAACACGTGCGAGAGGATGCATCCCGCAGGCTAGTCGAGTAAAAACACGTGCGAGAGGATGCTTCCCGCAGGCTAGTCGAGTAAAAACACGTGCCAGAGGATGCATCCCGCAGGCTAGTCGAGTAAAAACACGTGCGAGAGGATGCATCCCGCAGGCATTTCGGATAAAAACACGTGAGAGAGGATGCATCCCGCAGGCTAGTCGGTTAAAAACACGTGCGAGATGATGCATCCCGCAGGCTAGTCGAGTAAAAACACGTGCGAGAGGATGCATCCCGCAGACTAGTCGAGTAGAAACGCGTGCGAGAGGATGCATCCCGCAGGCTAGTCGAGTAAAAACACGTGCGAGAGGATGCATCCCGCATGCTAGTCGGGTAAAAACACGTGCGAGAGGATGCTTCCCGCAGGCTAGACGAGTAAAAACACGTGCGAGAGCATGCATCCCGCAGGCTAGTCGAGTAAAAACACGTGCGAGAGGATGCATCCCGCAGGCTAGTCGAGTAAAAACACGTGCGAGTGGATGCATCCCGCAGGCTAGTCGAGTAAAAACACATGCGAGAGGATGCATCCCGCAGGCTAGTCGAGTAAAAACACGTGCGAGAGGATGCATCTCGCAGGCTAGTCGAGTAAAAACACGTGCGAGAGGATGCTTCCCGCAGGATAGTCGAGTAAAAACACGTGCGAGAGGATGCATCCCGCAGGCTAGTCCAGTAAAAACACGTGCGAGAGGATGCTTCCCGCAGGATAGTCGAGTAAAAACACGTGCGAGAGGATGCATCCCGCAGGCTAGTCCAGTAAAAACACGTGCGGGAGGATGCATCCCGCAGGCTAGTCGAGTAAAAACACGTGCGAGAGGATGCATCCCGCAGGCTAGTCGAGTAAAAACACGTGCGAGAGGATGCATCCCGCAGGCTAGTCGAGTAAAAACACGTGCGAGAGGATGCATCCCGCATGCTAGTCGGGTAAAAACACGTGCGAGAGGATGCTTCCCGCAGGCTAGACGAGTAAAAACACGTGCGAGAGGATGCATCTCGCAGGCTAGTCGAGTAAAAACACGTGCGAGAGGATGCATCCCGCAGGCTAGTCGAGCAAAAACACGTGCGGGAGGATGCATCCCGCAGGCTAGTCGAGTAAAAACACGTGCGAGAGGATGCATCCCGCAGGCTATTCGGATAAAAACACGTGAGAGAGGATGCATCCCGCAGGCTAGTCGGTTAAAAACACGTGCGAGATGATGCATCCCGCAGGCTAGTCGAGTAAAAACACGTGCGAGAGGATGCATCCCGCAGACTAGTCGAGTAGAAACGCGTGCGAGAGGATGCATCCCGCAGGCTAGTCGAGTAAAAACACGTGCGAGAGGATGCATCCCGCAGGCTAGTCGAGTAAAAACACGTGCGAGAGGATGCATCCCGCAGGCTAGTCGAGTAAAAACACGTGCGAGAGGATGCATCCCGCAGGCTAGTCGAGTAAAAACACGTGCGAGAGGATGCTTCCCGCAGGCTAGTCGAGTAAAAACACGTGCCAGAGGATGCATCCCGCAGGCTAGTCGAGTAAAAACACGTGCGAGAGGATGCATCCCGCAGGCATTTCGGATAAAAACACGTGAGAGAGGATGCATCCCGCAGGCTAGTCGGTTAAAAACACGTGCGAGATGATGCATCCCGCAGGCTAGTCGAGTAAAAACACGTGCGAGAGGATGCATCCCGCAGACTAGTCGAGTAGAAACGCGTGCGAGAGGATGCATCCCGCAGGCTAGTCGAGTAAAAACACGTGCGAGAGGATGCATCCCGCATGCTAGTCGGGTAAAAACACGTGCGAGAGGATGCTTCCCGCAGGCTAGACGAGTAAAAACACGTGCGAGAGCATGCATCCCGCAGGCTAGTCGAGTAAAAACACGTGCGAGAGGATGCATCCCGCAGGCTAGTCGAGTAAAAACACGTGCGAGTGGATGCATCCCGCAGGCTAGTCGAGTAAAAACACATGCGAGAGGATGCATCCCGCAGGCTAGTCGAGTAAAAACACGTGCGAGAGGATGCATCTCGCAGGCTAGTCGAGTAAAAACACGTGCGAGAGGATGCTTCCCGCAGGATAGTCGAGTAAAAACACGTGCGAGAGGATGCATCCCGCAGGCTAGTCCAGTAAAAACACGTGCGAGAGGATGCTTCCCGCAGGATAGTCGAGTAAAAACACGTGCGAGAGGATGCATCCCGCAGGCTAGTCCAGTAAAAACACGTGCGGGAGGATGCATCCCGCAGGCTAGTCGAGTAAAAACACGTGCGAGAGGATGCATCCCGCAGGCTAGTCGAGTAAAAACACGTGCGAGAGGATGCATCCCGCAGGCTAGTCGAGTAAAAACACGTGCGAGAGGATGCATCCCGCATGCTAGTCGGGTAAAAACACGTGCGAGAGGATGCTTCCCGCAGGCTAGACGAGTAAAAACACGTGCGAGAGGATGCATCTCGCAGGCTAGTCGAGTAAAAACACGTGCGAGAGGATGCATCCCGCAGGCTAGTCGAGCAAAAACACGTGCGGGAGGATGCATCCCGCAGGCTAGTCGGGTAAAAACACGTGCGAGAGGATTCATCCCGCAGGCTAGTCGAGTAAAAACACGTGCTAGAGGATGCATCCCGCAGGCTAGTCGAGTAAAAACACGTGCTAGAGGATGCATCCCGCAGGCTAGTCGAGTAAAAACACGTGCGAGAGGATGCATCCCGCAGGCTAGTCGAGTAAAAACACGAGCGAGAGGATGCATCCCGCATGCTAGTCGAGCAAAAACACGTGCGAGAGGATGCATCCCGCAGGCTAGTCGAGTAAAAACACTTGCGAGGTTTTGTGGGATGCGCATGCGCAGGTTTTGTGGGATGCGCATGGCTAGTCGAGCAAAAACACGTGTGAGAGGATGCATCCCGCAGGCTAGTCGGGCAAAAACACGTGCGAGAGGATGCATCCCGCAGGCTAGTCGAGTAAAAACACGTGAGAGAGGATGCATCCCGCAGGCTAGTCGAGTAAAAACACGTGCGAGAGGATGCATCCCGCAGGCTAGTCGAGTAAAAACACGTGCGAGAGGATGCATCCCGCAGGCTAGTCGAGTAGAAACGCGTGCGAGAGGATGCATCCCGCAGGCTAGTCGAGTAAAAACACGTGCGAGAGGATGCATCCCGCAGGCTAGTCGAGTAAAAACACGTGCGAGAGGATGCATCCCGCAGGCTAGTCGAGTAAAAACACGTGCGAGAGGATGCATCCCGCAGGCTAGTCGAGTAAAAACACGTGTGAGAGGATGCATCCCGCAGGCTAGTCGATTAAAAACACGTGCGAGAGGATGCATCCCGCAGGCTAGTCGAGTAAAAACACGTGCGAGAGGATGCATCCCGCAGGCTATTCGGATAAAAACACATGCGAGAGGATGCATCCCGCAGGCTAGTCGAGTAAAAACACGTGCGAGAGGATGCTTCCCGCAGGCTAGTCGAGTAAAAACACGTGCGAGAGGATGCATCCCGCAGGCTAGTCGAGTAAAAACACGTGCGAGAGGATGCATCCCGCAGGCTAGTCGAGTAAAAACACGTGCGAGAGGATGCATCCCGCAGGCTAGTCGAGTAGAAACACGTGCTAGAGGATGCTTCCCGCAGGCTAGTCGAGTAAAAACACATGCGAGATGATGCATCCCGCAGGCTAGTCGAGTAAAAACACGTGCGAGAGGATGCATCCCGCAGGTTAGTCGAGTAAAAACACGTGCGAGAGGATGCATCCCGCAGGCTAGTCGAGTAGAAACGCGTGCGAGAGGATGCATCCCGCAGGCTAGTCGAGTAAAAACACGTGCGAGAGGATGCATCCCGCAGGCTAGTCGAGTAAAAACACGTGCGAGAGGATGCATCCCGCAGGCTAGTCGAGTAAAAACACGTGCGAGAGGATGCATCCCGCAGGCTAGTCGAGTAAAAACACGTGCGAGAGGATGCATCCCGCAGGCTAGTCGAGTAAAAACACGTGCGAGAGGATGCATCCCGCAGGCTAGACGAGTAAAAACACGTGCGAGAGGATGCATCCCGCAGGCTAGTCGAGTAAAAACACGTGCGAGAGGATGCATCCCGCATGCTAGTCGGGTAAAAACACGTGCGAGAGGATGCATCCCGCAGGCTAGTCGAGTAAAAACACGTGCGAGAGGATGCATCCCGCAGGCTAGTCGAGTAAAAACACGTGCGAGAGGATGCATCCCGCAGGCTAGTCGAGTAAAAACACGTGCGAGTGGATGCATCCCGCAGGCTAGTCGAGTAAAAACACGTGCGAGAGGATGCATCCCGCAGGCTAGTCGAGTTAAAACACGTGCGAGAGGATGCATCCCGCAGGCTAGTCGAGTAAAAACACGTGCGAGAGGATGCATCTCGCAGGCTAGTCGAGTAAAAACACGTGCGAGAGGATGCTTCCCGCAGGATAGTCGAGTAAAAACACGTGCGAGAGGATGCATCCCGCAGGCTAGACGAGTAAAAACACGTGCGAGAGGATGCATCCCGCAGGCTAGTCGAGTAAAAACACGTGCGAGAGGATGTATCCCGCAGGCTAGTCGAGCAAAAACACGTACGGGAGGATGCATCCCGCAGGCTAGTCGAGTAAAAACACGTGCGAGAGGATTCATCCCGCAGGCTAGTCGAGTAAAAACACGTGCTAGAGGATGCATCCCGCAGGCTAGTCGAGTAAAAACACGTGCTAGAGGATGCATCCCGCAGGCTAGTCGAGTAAAAACACGTGCGAGAGGATTCATCCCGCAGGCTAGTCGAGTAAAAACACGAGCGAGAGGATGCATCCCGCAGGCTAGTCGAGCAAAAACATGTGCGAGAGGATGCATCCCGCAGGCTAGTCGAATAAAAACACGTGCGAGGTTTTGTGGGATGCGCATGCGCAGGTTTTGTGGGATGCGCATGGCTAGTCGAGCAAAAACACGTGTGAGAGGATGCATCCCGCAGGCTAGTCGAGCAAAAACACGTGCGAGAGGATGCATCCCGCAGGCTAGTCGAGTAAAAACACGTGCGAGAGGATGCATCCCGCAGGCTAGTCGAGTAAAAACATGTGCGAGAAGATGCATCCCGCAGGCTAGTCGAGTAAAAACACGTGCGAGAGGATGCATCCCGCAGGCTAGTCGAGTAAAAACACGTGCGAGAGGATGCATCCCGCAGGCTAGTCGAGTAGAAACACGTGCTAGAGGATGCTTCCCGCAGGCTAGTCGAGTAAAAACACGTGCGAGATGATGCATCCCGCAGGCTAGTCGAGTAAAAACACGTGCGAGAGGATGCATCCCGCAGGCTAGTCGAGTAAAAACACGTGCGAGAGGATGCATCCCGCAGGCTAGTCGAGTAGAAACGCGTGCGAGAGGATGCATCCCGCAGGCTAGTCGAGTAAAAACACGTGCGAGAGGATGCATTCCGCAGGCTAGTCGAGTAAAAACACGTGCGAGAGGATGCATCCAGCAGGCTAGTCGAGTAAAAACACGTGTGAGAGGATGCTTCCCGCAGGCTAGTCGATTAAAAACACGTGCGAGAGGATGCATCCCGCAGGCTAGTCGAGTAAAAACACGTGCGAGAGGATGCATCCCGCAGGCTAGTCGAGTAGAAACGCGTGCGAGAGGATGCATCCCGCAGGCTAGTCGAGTAAAAAGACGTGCGAGAGGATGCATCCCGCAGGCTAGTCGAGTAAAAACACGTGCGAGAGGATGCATCCCGCAGGCTAGTCGAGTAAAAACACGTGCGAGACGATGCATCCCGCAGGCTAGTCGAGTAAAAACACGTGCGAGAGGATGCATCCCGCAGGCTAGTCGAGTAAAAACACGTGCGAGAGGATGCATCCCGCAGGCTAGTCGAGTAAAAACACGTGCGAGAGGATGCATCCCGCATGCTAGTCGGGTAAAAACACGTGCGAGAGGATGCTTCCCGCAGGCTAGACGAGTAAAAACACGTGCGAGAGGATGCATCCCGCAGGCTAGTCGAGTAAAAACACGTGCGAGAGGATGCATCCCGCAGGCTAGTCGAGCAAAAACACGTGCGGGAGGATGCATCCCGCAGGCTAGTCGGGTAAAAACACGTGCGAGAGGATTCATCCCGCAGGCTAGTCGAGTAAATACACGTGCTGGAGGATGCATCCCGCAGGCTAGTCGAGTAAAAACACGTGCTAGAGGATGCATCCCGCAGGCTAGTCGAGTAAAAACACGTGCGAGAGGATGCATCCCGCAGGCTAGTCGAGTAAAAACACGAGCGAGAGGATGCATCCCGCATGCTAGTCGAGCAAAAACACGTGCGAGAGGATGCATCCCGCAGGCTAGTCGAGTAAAAACACTTGCGAGGTTTTGTGGGATGCGCATGCGCAGGTTTTGTGGGATGCGCATGGCTAGTCGAGCAAAAACACGTGTGAGAGGATGCATCCCGCAGGCTAGTCGGGCAAAAACACGTGCGAGAGGATGCATCCCGCAGGCTAGTCGAGTAAAAACACGTGAGAGAGGATGCATCCCGCAGGCTAGTCGAGTAAAAACACGTGCGAGAGGATGCATCCCGCAGGCTAGTCGAGTAAAAACACGTGCGAGAGGATGCATCCCGCAGGCTAGTCGAGTAAAAACACGTGCGAGAGGATGCATCCCGCAGGCTAGTCGAGTAGAAACACGTGCTAGAGGATGCTTCCCGCAGGCTAGTCGAGTAAAAACACGTGCGAGATGATGCATCCCGCAGGCTAGTCGAGTAAAAACACGTGCGAGAGGATGCATCCCGCAGGCTAGTCGAGTAAAAACACGTGCGAGAGGTTGCATCCCGCAGGCTAGTCGAGTAGAAACGCGTGCGAGAGGATGCATCCCGCAGGCTAGTCGAGTAAAAACACGTGCGAGAGGATGCTTCCAGCAGGCTAGTCGAGTAAAAACACGTGCGAGATGATGCATCCCGCAGGCTAGTCGAGTAAAAACACGTGCTTGAGGATGCATCCCGCTGGCTAGTCGAGTAAAAACACGTGCGAGAGGTTGCATCCCGCAGGCTAGTCGAGTAGAAACGCGTGCGAGAGGATGCATCCCGCAGGCTAGTCGAGTAAAAACACGTGCGAGAGGATGCATCCCGCAGGCAAGTCGAGTAAAAACACGTGCGAGAGGATGCATCCCGCAGGCTAGTCGAGTAAAAACACGTGCGAGAGGATGCATTCCGCAGGCTAGTCGAGTAAAAACACGTGCGAGAGGATGCATCCCGCAGGCTAGTCGAGTAAAAACACGTGCGAGAGGATGCATCCCGCAGGCTAGTCGAGTAAAAACACGTGTGAGAGGATGCTTCCCGCAGGCTAGTCGATTAAAAACACGTGCGAGAGGATGCATCCCGCAGGCTAGTCGTGTAAAAACACGTGCGAGAGGATGCATCCCGCAGGCTATTCGGATAAAAACACATGCGAGAGGATGCATCCCGCAGGCTAGTCGAGTAAAAACACGTGCGAGAGGATGCTTCCCGCAGGCTAGTCGAGTAAAAACACGTGCCAGAGGATGCATCCCGCAGGCTAGTCGAGTAAAAACACGTGCGAGAGGATGCATCCCGCAGCCTAGTCGAGTAAAAACACGTGAGAGAGGATGCATCCCGCAGGCTAGTCGGTTAAAAACACGTGCGAGATGATGCATCCCGCAGGCTAGTCGAGTAAAAACACGTGCGAGAGGATGCATCCCGCAGGCTAGTCGAGTAGAAACGCGTGCGAGAGGATGCATCCCGCAGGCTAGTCGAGTAAATACACGTGCGAGAGGATGCATCCCGCAGGCTAGTCGAGTAAAAACACGTGCGAGAGGATGCATCCCGCATGCTAGTCGGGTAAAAACACGTGCGAGAGGATGCTTCCCGCAGGCTAGACGAGTAAAAACACGTGCGAGGTTTTGTGGGATGCGCATGGCTAGTCGAGCAAAAACACGTGTGAGAGGATGCATCCCGCAGGCTAGTCGAGCAAAAACACGTGCGAGAGGATGCATCCCGCAGGCTAGTCGAGTATAAACACGTGCGAGAGGATGCATCCCGCAGACTAGTCGAGTAAAAACACGTGCGAGAGGTTGCATCCCGCAGGCTAGTCGAGTAGAAACGCGTGCGAGAGGATGCATCCCGCAGGCTAGTCGAGTAAAAACACGTGCGAGAGGATGCATCCCGCAGGCTAGTCGAGTAAAAACACGTGCGAGAGGATGCATCCCGCAGGCTAGTCGAGTAAAAACACGTGCGAGAGGATGCATCCCGCAGGCTAGTCGAGTAAAAACACGTGTGAGAGGATGCATCCCGCAGGCTAGTCGATTAAAAACACGTGCGAGAGGATGCATCCCGCAGGCTAGTCGAGTAAAAACACGTGCGAGAGGATGCATCCCGCAGGCTATTCGGATAAAAACACATGCGAGAGGATGCATCCCGCAGGCTAGTCGAGTAAAAACACGTGCGAGAGGATGCTTCCCGCAGGCTAGTCGAGTAAAAACACGTGCGAGAGGATGCATCCCGCAGGCTAGTCGAGTAAAAACACGTGCGAGAGGATGCATCCCGCAGGCTAGTCGAGTAAAAACACGAGCGAGAGGATGCATCCCGCAGGCTAGTCGAGCAAAAACACGTGCGAGAGGATGCATCCCGCAGGCTAGTCGAGTAAAAACACGTGCGAGAGGATGCATCCCGCAGGCTAGTCGAGTAGAAACACGTGCTAGAGGATGCTTCCCGCAGGCTAGTCGAGTAAAAACACGTGCGAGATGATGCATCCCGCAGGCTAGTCGAGTAGAAACGCGTGCGAGAGGATGCATCCCGCAGGCTAGTCGAGTAAAAACACGTGCGAGAGGATGCATCCCGCAGGCTAGTCGAGTAAAAACACGTGCGAGAGGATGCATCCCGCAGGCTAGTCGAGTAGAAACACGTCCTAGAGGATGCTTCCCGCAGGCTAGTCGAGTAAAAACACGTGCGAGATGATGCATCCCGCAGGCTAGTCGAGTAAAAACACGTGCTGGAGGATGCATCCCGCAGGCTAGTCGAGTAAAGCACGTGCGAGAGGATGCTTCCCGCAGGCTAGTCGAGTAAAAACACGTGCGAGGTTTTGTGGGATGCGCATGCGCAGGTTTTGTGGGATGCGCATGGCTAGTCGAGCAAAAACACGTGTGAGAGGATGCATCCCGCAGGCTAGTCGAGCAAAAACACGTGCGAGAGGATGCATCCCGCAGGCTAGTCGAGTAAAAACACGTGCGAGAGGATGCATCCCGCAGGCTAGTCGAGTAAAAACACGTGCGAGAGGATGCATCCCGCAGGCTAGTCGAGTAAAAACACGTGCGAGAGGATGCATCCCGCAGGCTAGTCGAGTAGAAACGCGTGCGAGAGAATGCATCCCGCAGGCTAGTCGAGTAAAAACACGTGCGAGAGGATGCATCCCGCAGGCTAGTCGAGTAAAAACACGTGCGAGAGGATGCATCCCGCAGGCTAGTCGAGTAAAAACACGTGCGAGAGGATGCATCCCGCAGGCTAGTCGAGTAAAAACACGTGCGAGAGGATGCATCCCGCAGGCTAGTCGAGTAAAAACACGTGCGAGAGGATGCATCCCGCATGCTAGTCGGGTAAAAACACGTGCGAGAGGATGCATCCCGCAGGCTAGTCGAGTAAAAACACGTGCGAGAGGATGCATCCCGCAGGCTAGTCGAGTAAAAACACGTGCGAGAGGATGCATCCCGCAGGCTAGTCGAGTAAAAACACGTGCGAGAGGATTCATCCCGCAGGCTAGTCGAGTAAAAACACGTGCTAGAGGATGCATCCCGCAGGCTAGTCGAGTAAAAACACGTGCTAGAGGATGCATCCCGCAGGATAGTCGAGTAAAAACACGTGCGAGAGGATGCATCCCGCAGGCTAGTCGAGTAAAAACACGTGCGAGAGGATGCATCCCGCAGGCTAGTCGAGTAAAAACACGTGCGAGAGGATGCATCCCGCAGGCTAGTCGAGTAGAAACACGTGCTAGAGGATGCTTCCCGCAGGCTAGTCGAGTAAAAACACATGCGAGATGATGCATCCCGCAGGCTAGTCGAGTAAAAACACGTGCGAGAGGATGCATCCCGCAGGTTAGTCGAGTAAAAACACGTGCGAGAGGATGCATCCCGCAGGCTAGTCGAGTAGAAACGCGTGCGAGAGGATGCATCCCGCAGGCTAGTCGAGTAAAAACACGTGCGAGAGGATGCATCCCGCAGGCTAGTCGAGTAAAAACACGTGCGAGAGGATGCATCCCGCAGGCTAGTCGAGTAAAAACACGTGCGAGTGGATGCATCCCGCAGGCTAGTCGAGTAAAAACACGTGCGAGAGGATGCATCCCGCAGGCTAGTCGAGTTAAAACACGTGCGAGAGGATGCATCCCGCAGGCTAGTCGAGTAAAAACACGTGCGAGAGGATGCATCTCGCAGGCTAGTCGAGTAAAAACACGTGCGAGAGGATGCTTCCCGCAGGATAGTCGAGTAAAAACACGTGCGAGAGGATGCATCCCGCAGGCTAGACGAGTAAAAACACGTGCGAGAGGATGCATCCCGCAGGCTAGTCGAGTAAAAACACGTGCGAGAGGATGTATCCCGCAGGCTAGATGAGCAAAAACACGTACGGGAGGATGCATCCCGCAGGCTAGTCGAGTAAAAACACGTGCGAGAGGATTCATCCCGCAGGCTAGTCGAGTAAAAACACGTGCTAGAGGATGCATCCCGCAGGCTAGTCGAGTAAAAACACGTGCTAGAGGATGCATCCCGCAGGCTAGTCGAGTAAAAACACGTGCGAGAGGATTCATCCCGCAGGCTAGTCGAGTAAAAACACGAGCGAGAGGATGCATCCCGCAGGCTAGTCGAGCAAAAACATGTGCGAGAGGATGCATCCCGCAGGCTAGTCGAGTAAAAACACGTGCGAGGTTTTGTGGGATGCGCATGCGCAGGTTTTGTGGGATGCGCATGGCTAGTCGAGCAAAAACACGTGTGAGAGGATGCATCCCGCAGGCTAGTCGAGTAGAAACGCGTGCGAGAGGATGCATCCCGCAGGCTAGTCGAGTAAAAACATGTGCGAGAGGATGCATCCCGCAGGCTAGTCGAGTAAAAACACGTGCGAGAGGATGCATCCCGCAGGCTAGTCGAGTAAAAACACGTGCGAGAGGATGCATCCCGCAGGCTAGTCGAGTAAAAACACGTGCGAGAGGATGCATCCCGCAGGCTAGTCGAGTAAAAACATGTGCGAGAGGATGCATCCCGCAGGCTAGTCGAGTAAAAACACGTGCGAGAGGATGCATCCCGCAGGCTAGTCGAGTAAAAACACGTGCGAGAGGATGCATCCCGCAGGCTAGTCGAGTAGAAACACGTGCTAGAGGATGCTTCCCGCAGGCTAGTCGAGTAAAAACACGTGCGAGATGATGCATCCCGCAGGCTAGTCGAGTAAAAACACGTGCGAGAGGATGCATCCCGCAGGCTAGTCGAGTAAAAACACGTGTGAGAGGATGCATCCCGCAGGCTAGTCGAGTAGAAACGCGTGCGAGAGGATGCATCCCGCAGGCTAGTCGAGTAAAAACACGTGCGAGAGGATGCATTCCGCAGGCTAGTCGAGTAAAAACACGTGCGAGAGGATGCATCCAGCAGGCTAGTCGAGTAAAAACACGTGTGAGAGGATGCTTCCCGCAGGCTAGTCGATTAAAAACACGTGCGAGAGGATGCATCCCGCAGGCTAGTCGAGTAAAAACACGTGCGAGAGGATGCATCCCGCAGGCTAGTCGAGTAGAAACGCGTGCGAGAGGATGCATCCCGCAGGCTAGTCGAGTAAAAACACGTGCGAGAGGATGCATCCCGCAGGCTAGTCGAGTAAAAACACGTGTGAGAGGATGCTTCCCGCAGGCTAGTCGATTAAAAACACGTGCGAGAGGATGCATCCCGCAGGCTAGTCGATTAAAAACACGTGCGAGAGGATGCATCCCGCAGGCTAGTCGAGTAAAAACACGTGCGAGAGGATGCATCCCGCAGGCTATTCGGATCAAAACACATGCGAGAGGATGCATCCCGCAGGCTAGTCGAGTAAAAACACGTGCGAGAGGATGCTTCCCGCAGGCTAGTCGAGTAAAAACACGTGCCAGAGGATGCATCCCGCAGGCTAGTCGAGTAAAAACACGTGCGAGAGGATGCATCCCGCAGGCTATTCGGATAAAAACACGTGAGAGAGGATGCATCCCGCAGGCTAGTCCGTTAAAAACACGTGCGAGATGATGCATCCCGCAGGCTAGTCGAGTAAAAACACGTGCGAGAGGATGCATCCCGCAGACTAGTCGAGTAGAAACGCGTGCGAGAGGATGCATCCCGCAGGCTAGTCGAGTAAAAACACGTGCGAGAGGATGCATCCCGCAGGCTAGTCGAGTAAAAACACGTGCGAGAGGATGCATCCCGCAGGCTAGTCGAGTAAAAACACGTGCGAGAGGATGCATCCCGCAGGCTAGTCGAGTAAAAACACGTGCGAGAGGATGCATCCCGCATGCTAGTCGGGTAAAAACACGTGCGAGAGGATGCTTCCCGCAGGCTAGACGAGTAAAAACACGTGCGAGAGCATGCATCCCGCAGGCTAGTCGAGTAAAAACACGTGCGAGAGGATGCATCCCGCAGGCTAGTCGAGTAAAAACACGTGCGAGTGGATGCATCCCGCAGGCTAGTCGAGTAAAAACACATGCGAGAGGATGCATCCCGCAGGCTAGTCGAGTAAAAACACGTGCGAGAGGATGCATCTCGCAGGCTAGTCGAGTAAAAACACGTGCGAGAGGATGCTTCCCGCAGGATAGTCGAGTAAAAACACGTGCGAGAGGATGCATCCCGCAGGCTAGTCCAGTAAAAACACGTGCGAGAGGATGCTTCCCGCAGGATAGTCGAGTAAAAACACGTGCGAGAGGATGCATCCCGCAGGCTAGTCCAGTAAAAACACGTGCGAGAGGATGCATCCCGCAGGCTAGTCGAGTAAAAACACGTGCGAGAGGATGCATCCCGCAGGCTAGTCGAGTAAAAACACGTGCGAGAGGATGCATCCCGCAGGCTAGTCGAGTAAAAACACGTGCGAGAGGATGCATCCCGCATGCTAGTCGGGTAAAAACACGTGCGAGAGGATGCTTCCCGCAGGCTAGACGAGTAAAAACACGTGCGAGAGGATGCATCCCGCAGGCTAGTCGAGTAAAAACACGTGCGAGAGGATGCATCCCGCAGGCTAGTCGAGCAAAAACACGTGCGGGAGGATGCATCCCGCAGGCTAGTCGGGTAAAAACACGTGCGAGAGGATTCATCCCGCAGGCTAGTCGAGTAGAAACGCGTGCGAGAGGATGCATCCCGCAGGCTATTCGGATCAAAACACATGCGAGAGGATGCATCCCGCAGGCTAGTCGAGTAAAAACACGTGCGAGAGGATGCTTCCCGCAGGCTAGTCGAGTAAAAACACGTGCCAGAGGATGCATCCCGCAGGCTAGTCGAGTAAAAACACGTGCGAGAGGATGCATCCCGCAGGCTATTCGGATAAAAACACGTGAGAGAGGATGCATCCCGCAGGCTAGTCGAGTAAAAACACGTGCGAGAGGATGCATCCCGCAGGCTAGTCGAGTAAAAACACGTGCGAGAGGATGCATCCCGCATGCTAGTCGGGTAAAAACACGTGCGAGAGGATGCTTCCCGCAGGCTAGACGAGTAAAAACACGTGCGAGAGCATGCATCCCGCAGGCTAGTCGAGTAAAAACACGTGCGAGAGGATGCATCCCGCAGGCTAGTCGAGTAAAAACACGTGCGAGTGGATGCATCCCGCAGACTAGTCGAGTAGAAACGCGTGCGAGAGGATGCATCCCGCAGGCTAGTCGAGTAAAAACACGTGCGAGAGGATGCATCCCGCAGGCTAGTCGAGTAGAAACGCGTGCGAGAGGATGCATCCCGCAGGCTAGTCGAGTAAAAACACGTGCGAGAGGATGCATTCCGCAGGCTAGTCGAGTAAAAACACGTGCGAGAGGATGCATCCAGCAGGCTAGTCGAGTAAAAACACGTGTGAGAGGATGCTTCCCGCAGGCTAGTCGATTAAAAACACGTGCGAGAGGATGCATCCCGCAGGCTAGTCGAGTAAAAACACGTGCGAGAGGATGCATCCCGCAGGCTAGTCGAGTAGAAACGCGTGCGAGAGGATGCATCCCGCAGGCTAGTCGAGTAAAAACACGTGCGAGAGGATGCATCCCGCAGGCTAGTCGAGTAAAAACACGTGTGAGAGGATGCTTCCCGCAGGCTAGTCGATTAAAAACACGTGCGAGAGGATGCATCCCGCAGGCTAGTCGATTAAAAACACGTGCCAGAGGATGCATCCCGCAGGCTAGTCGAGTAAAAACACGTGCGAGAGGATGCATCCCGCAGGCTATTCGGATAAAAACACGTGAGAGAGGATGCTTCCCGCAGGCTAGTCGATTAAAAACACGTGCGAGAGGATGCATCCCGCAGGCTAGTCGATTAAAAACACGTGCGAGAGGATGCATCCCGCAGGCTAGTCGAGTAAAAACACGTGCGAGAGGATGCATCCCGCAGGCTATTCGGATCAAAACACATGCGAGAGGATGCATCCCGCAGGCTAGTCGAGTAAAAACACGTGCGAGAGGATGCTTCCCGCAAGCTAGTCGAGTAAAAACACGTGCCAGAGGATGCATCCCGCAGGCTAGTCGAGTAAAAACACGTGCGAGAGGATGCATCCCGCAGGCTATTCGGATAAAAACACGTGAGAGAGGATGCATCCCGCAGGCTAGTCGGTTAAAAACACGTGCGAGATGATGCATCCCGCAGGCTAGTCGAGTAAAAACACGTGCGAGAGGATGCATCCCGCAGACTAGTCGAGTAGAAACGCGTGCGAGAGGATGCATCCCGCAGGCTAGTCGAGTAAAAACACGTGCGAGAGGATGCATCCCGCAGGCTAGTCGAGTAAAAACACGTGCGAGAGGATGCATCCCGCAGGCTAGTCGAGTAAAAACACGTGCGAGAGGATGCATCCCGCAGGCTAGTCGAGTAAAAAACACGTGCGAGAGGATGCATCCCGCATGCTAGTCGGGTAAAAACACGTGCGAGAGGATGCTTCCCGCAGGCTAGACGAGTAAAAACACGGCGAGAGCATGCATCCCGCAGGCTAGTCGAGTAAAAACACGTGCGAGAGGATGCATCCCGCAGGCTAGTCGAGTAAAAACACGTGCGAGTGGATGCATCCCGCAGGCTAGTCGAGTAAAAACACATGCGAGAGGATGCATCCCGCAGGCTAGTCGAGTAAAAACACGTGCGAGAGGATGCATCTCGCAGGCTAGTCGAGTAAAAACACGTGCGAGAGGATGCTTCCCGCAGGATAGTCGAGTAAAAACACGTGCGAGAGGATGCATCCCGCAGGCTAGTCCAGTAAAAACACGTGCGAGAGGATGCTTCCCGCAGGATAGTCGAGTAAAAACACGTGCGAGAGGATGCATCCCGCAGGCTAGTCCAGTGAAAACACGTGCGAGAGGATGCATCCCGCAGGCTAGTCGAGTAAAAACACGTGCGAGAGGATGCATCCCGCAGGCTAGTCGAGTAAAAACACGTGCGAGAGGATGCATCCCGCAGGCTAGTCGAGTAAAAACACGTGCGAGAGGATGCATCCCGCATGCTAGTCGGGTAAAAACACGTGCGAGAGGATGCTACCCGCAGGCTAGACGAGTAAAAACACGTGCGAGAGGATGCATCCCGCAGGCTAGTCGAGTAAAAACACGTGCGAGAGGATGCATCCCGCAGGCTAGTCGAGCAAAAACACGTGCGGGAGGATGCATCCCGCAGGCTAGTCGGGTAAAAACACGTGCGAGAGGATTCATCCCGCAGGCTAGTCGAGTAGAAACGCGTGCGAGAGGATGCATCCCGCAGGCTATTCGGATCAAAACACATGCGAGAGGATGCATCCCGCAGGCTAGTCGAGTAAAAACACGTGCGAGAGGATGCTTCCCGCAGGCTAGTCGAGTAAAAACACGTGCCAGAGGATGCATCCCGCAGGCTAGTCGAGTAAAAACACGTGCGAGAGGATGCATCCCGCAGGCTATTCGGATAAAAACACGTGAGAGAGGATGCATCCCGCAGGCTAGTCGGTTAAAAACACGTGCGAGATGATGCATCCCGCAGGCTAGTCGAGTAAAAACACGTGCGAGAGGATGCATCCCGCAGACTAGTCGAGTAGAAACGCGTGCGAGAGGATGCATCCCGCAGGCTAGTCGAGTAAAAACACGTGCGAGAGGATGCATCCCGCAGGCTAGTCGAGTAAAAACACGTGCGAGAGGATGCATCCCGCAGGCTAGTCGAGTAAAAACACGTGCGAGAGGATGCATCCCGCAGGCTAGTCGAGTAAAAACACGTGCGAGAGGATGCTTCCCGCAGGCTAGTCGAGTAAAAACACGTGCCAGAGGATGCATCCCGCAGGCTAGTCGAGTAAAAACACGTGCGAGAGGATGCATCCCGCAGGCTATTCGGATAAAAACACGTGAGAGAGGATGCATCCCGCAGGCTAGTCGGTTAAAAACACGTGCGAGATGATGCATCCCGCAGGCTAGTCGAGTAAAAACACGTGCGAGAGGATGCATCCCGCAGACTAGTCGAGTAGAAACGCGTGCGAGAGGATGCATCCCGCAGGCTAGTCGAGTAAAAACACGTGCGAGAGGATGCATCCCGCAGGCTAGTCGAGTAAAAACACGTGCGAGAGGATGCATCCCGCAGGCTAGTCGAGTAGAAACACGTGCTAGAGGATGCTTCCCGCAGGCTAGTCGAGTAAAAACACGTGCGAGATGATGCATCCCGCAGGCTAGTCGAGTAAAAACACGTGCGAGAGGATGCATCCCGCAGGCTAGTCGAGTAAAAACACGTGTGAGAGGATGCATCCCGCAGGCTAGTCGAGTAGAAACGCGTGCGAGAGGATGCATCCCGCAGGCTAGTCGAGTAAAAACACGTGCGAGAGGATGCATTCCGCAGGCTAGTCGAGTAAAAACACGTGCGAGAGGATGCATCCAGCAGGCTAGTCGAGTAAAAACACGTGTGAGAGGATGCTTCCCGCAGGCTAGTCGATTAAAAACACGTGCGAGAGGATGCATCCCGCAGGCTAGTCGAGTAAAAACACGTGCGAGAGGATGCATCCCGCAGGCTAGTCGAGTAGAAACGCGTGCGAGAGGATGCATCCCGCAGGCTAGTCGAGTAAAAACACGTGCGAGAGGATGCATCCCGCAGGCTAGTCGAGTAAAAACACGTGTGAGAGGATGCTTCCCGCAGGCTAGTCGATTAAAAACACGTGCGAGAGGATGCATCCCGCAGGCTAGTCGATTAAAAACACGTGCGAGAGGATGCATCCCGCAGGCTAGTCGAGTAAAAACACGTGCGAGAGGATGCATCCCGCAGGCTATTCGGATCAAAACACATGCGAGAGGATGCATCCCGCAGGCTAGTCGAGTAAAAACACGTGCGAGAGGATGCTTCCCGCAGGCTAGTCGAGTAAAAACACGTGCCAGAGGATGCATCCCGCAGGCTAGTCGAGTAAAAACACGTGCGAGAGGATGCATCCCGCAGGCTATTCGGATAAAAACACGTGAGAGAGGATGCATCCCGCAGCCTAGTCGGTTAAAAACACGTGCGAGATGATGCATCCCGCAGGCTAGTCGAGTAAAAACACGTGCGAGAGGATGCATCCCGCAGACTAGTCGAGTAGAAACGCGTGCGAGAGGATGCATCCCGCAGGCTAGTCGAGTAAAAACACGTGCGAGAGGATGCATCCCGCAGGCTAGTCGAGTAAAAACACGTGCGAGAGGATGCATCCCGCAGGCTAGTCGAGTAAAAACACGTGCGAGAGGATGCATCCCGCAGGCTAGTCGAGTAAAAACACGTGCGAGAGGATGCATCCCGCATGCTAGTCGGGTAAAAACACGTGCGAGAGGATGCTTCCCGCAGGCTAGACGAGTAAAAACACGTGCGAGAGCATGCATCCCGCAGGCTAGTCGAGTAAAAACACGTGCGAGAGGATGCATCCCGCAGGCTAGTCGAGTAAAAACACGTGCGAGTGGATGCATCCCGCAGGCTAGTCGAGTAAAAACACATGCGAGAGGATGCATCCCGCAGGCTAGTCGAGTAAAAACACGTGCGAGAGGATGCATCTCGCAGGCTAGTCGAGTAAAAACACGTGCGAGAGGATGCTTCCCGCAGGATAGTCGAGTAAAAACACGTGCGAGAGGATGCATCCCGCAGGCTAGTCCAGTAAAAACACGTGCGAGAGGATGCTTCCCGCAGGATAGTCGAGTAAAAACACGTGCGAGAGGATGCATCCCGCAGGCTAGTCCAGTAAAAACACGTGCGAGAGGATGCATCCCGCAGGCTAGTCGAGTAAAAACACGTGCGAGAGGATGCATCCCGCAGGCTAGTCGAGTAAAAACACGTGCGAGAGGATGCATCCCGCAGGCTAGTCGAGTAAAAACACGTGCGAGAGGATGCATCCCGCATGCTAGTCGGGTAAAAACACGTGCGAGAGGATGCTTCCCGCAGGCTAGACGAGTAAAAACACGTGCGAGAGGATGCATCCCGCAGGCTAGTCGAGTAAAAACACGTGCGAGAGGATGCATCCCGCAGGCTAGTCGAGCAAAAACACGTGCGGGAGGATGCATCCCGCAGGCTAGTCGGGTAAAAACACGTGCGAGAGGATTCATCCCGCAGGCTAGTCGAGTAGAAACGCGTGCGAGAGGATGCATCCCGCAGGCTATTCGGATCAAAACACATGCGAGAGGATGCATCCCGCAGGCTAGTCGAGTAAAAACACGTGCGAGAGGATGCTTCCCGCAGGCTAGTCGAGTAAAAACACGTGCCAGAGGATGCATCCCGCAGGCTAGTCGAGTAAAAACACGTGCGAGAGGATGCATCCCGCAGGCTATTCGGATAAAAACACGTGAGAGAGGATGCATCCCGCAGGCTAGTCGAGTAAAAACACGTGCGAGAGGATGCATCCCGCAGGCTAGTCGAGTAAAAACACGTGCGAGAGGATGCATCCCGCATGCTAGTCGGGTAAAAACACGTGCGAGAGGATGCTTCCCGCAGGCTAGACGAGTAAAAACACGTGCGAGAGCATGCATCCCGCAGGCTAGTCGAGTAAAAACACGTGCGAGAGGATGCATCCCGCAGGCTAGTCGAGTAAAAACACGTGCGAGTGGATGCATCCCGCAGACTAGTCGAGTAGAAACGCGTGCGAGAGGATGCATCCCGCAGGCTAGTCGAGTAAAAACACGTGCGAGAGGATGCATCCCGCAGGCTAGTCGAGTAGAAACGCGTGCGAGAGGATGCATCCCGCAGGCTAGTCGAGTAAAAACACGTGCGAGAGGATGCATTCCGCAGGCTAGTCGAGTAAAAACACGTGCGAGAGGATGCATCCAGCAGGCTAGTCGAGTAAAAACACGTGTGAGAGGATGCTTCCCGCAGGCTAGTCGATTAAAAACACGTGCGAGAGGATGCATCCCGCAGGCTAGTCGAGTAAAAACACGTGCGAGAGGATGCATCCCGCAGGCTAGTCGAGTAGAAACGCGTGCGAGAGGATGCATCCCGCAGGCTAGTCGAGTAAAAACACGTGCGAGAGGATGCATCCCGCAGGCTAGTCGAGTAAAAACACGTGTGAGAGGATGCTTCCCGCAGGCTAGTCGATTAAAAACACGTGCGAGAGGATGCATCCCGCAGGCTAGTCGATTAAAAACACGTGCCAGAGGATGCATCCCGCAGGCTAGTCGAGTAAAAACACGTGCGAGAGGATGCATCCCGCAGGCTATTCGGATAAAAACACGTGAGAGAGGATGCTTCCCGCAGGCTAGTCGATTAAAAACACGTGCGAGAGGATGCATCCCGCAGGCTAGTCGATTAAAAACACGTGCGAGAGGATGCATCCCGCAGGCTAGTCGAGTAAAAACACGTGCGAGAGGATGCATCCCGCAGGCTATTCGGATCAAAACACATGCGAGAGGATGCATCCCGCAGGCTAGTCGAGTAAAAACACGTGCGAGAGGATGCTTCCCGCAAGCTAGTCGAGTAAAAACACGTGCCAGAGGATGCATCCCGCAGGCTAGTCGAGTAAAAACACGTGCGAGAGGATGCATCCCGCAGGCTATTCGGATAAAAACACGTGAGAGAGGATGCATCCCGCAGGCTAGTCGGTTAAAAACACGTGCGAGATGATGCATCCCGCAGGCTAGTCGAGTAAAAACACGTGCGAGAGGATGTATCCCGCAGACTAGTCGAGTAGAAACGCGTGCGAGAGGATGCATCCCGCAGGCTAGTCGAGTAAAAACACGTGCGAGAGGATGCATCCCGCAGGCTAGTCGAGTAAAAACACGTGCGAGAGGATGCATCCCGCAGGCTAGTCGAGTAAAAACACGTGCGTGAGGATGCATCCCGCAGGCTAGTCGAGTAAAAACACGTGCGAGAGGATGCATCCCGCATGCTAGTCGGGTAAAAACACGTGCGAGAGGATGCTTCCCGCAGGCTAGACGAGTAAAAACACGTGCGAGAGCATGCATCCCGCAGGCTAGTCGAGTAAAAACACGTGCGAGAGGATGCATCCCGCAGGCTAGTCGAGTAAAAACACGTGCGAGTGGATGCATCCCGCAGGCTAGTCGAGTAAAAACACATGCGAGAGGATGCATCCCGCAGGCTAGTCGAGTAAAAACACGTGCGAGAGGATGCATCTCGCAGGCTAGTCGAGTAAAAACACGTGCGAGAGGATGCTTCCCGCAGGATAGTCGAGTAAAAACACGTGCGAGAGGATGCATCCCGCAGGCTAGTCCAGTAAAAACACGTGCGAGAGGATGCTTCCCGCAGGATAGTCGAGTAAAAACACGTGCGAGAGGATGCATCCCGCAGGCTAGTCCAGTGAAAACACGTGCGAGAGGATGCATCCCGCAGGCTAGTCGAGTAAAAACACGTGCGAGAGGATGCATCCCGCAGGCTAGTCGAGTAAAAACACGTGCGAGAGGATGCATCCCGCAGGCTAGTCGAGTAAAAACACGTGCGAGAGGATGCATCCCGCATGCTAGTCGGGTAAAAACACGTGCGAGAGGATGCTACCCGCAGGCTAGACGAGTAAAAACACGTGCGAGAGGATGCATCCCGCAGGCTAGTCGAGTAAAAACACGTGCGAGAGGATGCATCCCGCAGGCTAGTCGAGCAAAAACACGTGCGGGAGGATGCATCCCGCAGGCTAGTCGGGTAAAAACACGTGCGAGAGGATTCATCCCGCAGGCTAGTCGAGTAGAAACGCGTGCGAGAGGATGCATCCCGCAGGCTATTCGGATCAAAACACATGCGAGAGGATGCATCCCGCAGGCTAGTCGAGTAAAAACACGTGCGAGAGGATGCTTCCCGCAGGCTAGTCGAGTAAAAACACGTGCCAGAGGATGCATCCCGCAGGCTAGTCGAGTAAAAACACGTGCGAGAGGATGCATCCCGCAGGCTATTCGGATAAAAACACGTGAGAGAGGATGCATCCCGCAGGCTAGTCGGTTAAAAACACGTGCGAGATGATGCATCCCGCAGGCTAGTCGAGTAAAAACACGTGCGAGAGGATGCATCCCGCAGACTAGTCGAGTAGAAACGCGTGCGAGAGGATGCATCCCGCAGGCTAGTCGAGTAAAAACACGTGCGAGAGGATGCATCCCGCAGGCTAGTCGAGTAAAAACACGTGCGAGAGGATGCATCCCGCAGGCTAGTCGAGTAAAAACACGTGCGAGAGGATGCATCCCGCAGGCTAGTCGAGTAAAAACACGTGCGAGAGGATGCTTCCCGCAGGCTAGTCGAGTAAAAACACGTGCCAGAGGATGCATCCCGCAGGCTAGTCGAGTAAAAACACGTGCGAGAGGATGCATCCCGCAGGCTATTCGGATAAAAACACGTGAGAGAGGATGCATCCCGCAGGCTAGTCGGTTAAAAACACGTGCGAGATGATGCATCCCGCAGGCTAGTCGAGTAAAAACACGTGCGAGAGGATGCATCCCGCAGACTAGTCGAGTAGAAACGCGTGCGAGAGGATGCATCCCGCAGGCTAGTCGAGTAAAAACACGTGCGAGAGGATGCATCCCGCAGGCTAGTCGAGTAAAAACACGTGCGAGAGGATGCATCCCGCAGGCTAGTCGAGTAAAAACACGTGCGAGAGGATGCATCCCGCAGGCTAGTCGAGTAAAAACACGTGCGAGAGGATGCATCCCGCATGCTAGTCGGGTAAAAACACGTGCGAGAGGATGCTTCCCGCAGGCTAGACGAGTAAAAACACGTGCGAGAGCATGCATCCCGCAGGCTAGTCGAGTAAAAACACGTGCGAGAGGATGCATCCCGCAGGCTAGTCGAGTAAAAACACGTGCGAGTGGATGCATCCCGCAGGCTAGTCGAGTAAAAACACATGCGAGAGGATGCATCCCGCAGGCTAGTCGAGTAAAAACACGTGCGAGAGGATGCATCTCGCAGGCTAGTCGAGTAAAAACACGTGCGAGAGGATGCTTCCCGCAGGATAGTCGAGTAAAAACACGTGCGAGAGGATGCATCCCGCAGGCTAGTGCAGTAAAAACACGTGCGAGAGGATGCTTCCCGCAGGATAGTCGAGTAAAAACACGTGCGAGAGGATGCATCCCGCAGGCTAGTCCAGTAAAAACACGTGCGAGAGGATGCATCCCGCAGGCTAGTCGAGTAAAAACACGTGCGAGAGGATGCATCCCGCAGGCTAGTCGAGTAAAAACACGTGCGAGAGGATGCATCCCGCAGGCTAGTCGAGTAAAAACACGTGCGAGAGGATGCATCCCGCATGCTAGTCGGGTAAAAACACGTGCGAGAGGATGCTTCCCGCAGGCTAGACGAGTAAAAACACGTGCGAGAGGATGCATCCCGCAGGCTAGTCGAGTAAAAACACGTGCGAGAGGATGCATCCCGCAGGCTAGTCGAGCAAAAACACGTGCGGGAGGATGCATCCCGCAGGCTAGTCGGGTAAAAACACGTGCGAGAGGATTCATCCCGCAGGCTAGTCGAGTAAAAACACGTGCTAGAGGATGCATCCCGCAGGCTAGTCGAGTAAAAACACGTGCTAGAGGATGCATCCCGCAGGCTAGTCGAGTAAAAACACGTGCGAGAGGATGCATCCCGCAGGCTAGTCGAGTAAAAACACGAGCGAGAGGATGCATCCCGCATGCTAGTCGAGCAAAAACACGTGCGAGAGGATGCATCCCGCAGGCTAGTCGAGTAAAAACACTTGCGAGGTTTTGTGGGATGCGCATGCGCAGGTTTTGTGGGATGCGCATGGCTAGTCGAGCAAAAACACGTGTGAGAGGATGCATCCCGCAGGCTAGTCGGGCAAAAACACGTGCGAGAGGATGCATCCCGCAGGCTAGTCGAGTAAAAACACGTGAGAGAGGATGCATCCCGCAGGCTAGTCGAGTAAAAACACGTGCGAGAGGATGCATCCCGCAGGCTAGTCGAGTAAAAACACGTGCGAGAGGATGCATCCCGCAGGCTAGTCGAGTAAAAACACGTGCGAGAGGATGCATCCCGCAGGCTAGTCGAGTAGAAACACGTGCTAGAGGATGCTTCCCGCAGGCTAGTCGAGTAAAAACACGTGCGAGATGATGCATCCCGCAGGCTAGTCGAGTAAAAACACGTGCGAGAGGATGCATCCCGCAGGCTAGTCGAGTAAAAACACGTGCGAGAGGTTGCATCCCGCAGGCTAGTCGAGTAGAAACGCGTGCGAGAGGATGCATCCCGCAGGCTAGTCGAGTAAAAACACGTGCGAGAGGATGCTTCCAGCAGGCTAGTCGAGTAAAAACACGTGCGAGATGATGCATCCCGCAGGCTAGTCGAGTAAAAACACGTGCTTGAGGATGCATCCCGCTGGCTAGTCGAGTAAAAACACGTGCGAGAGGTTGCATCCCGCAGGCTAGTCGAGTAGAAACGCGTGCGAGAGGATGCATCCCGCAGGCTAGTCGAGTAAAAACACGTGCGAGAGGATGCATCCCGCAGGCAAGTCGAGTAAAAACACGTGCGAGAGGATGCATCCCGCAGGCTAGTCGAGTAAAAACACGTGCGAGAGGATGCATTCCGCAGGCTAGTCGAGTAAAAACACGTGCGAGAGGATGCATCCCGCAGGCTAGTCGAGTAAAAACACGTGCGAGAGGATGCATCCCGCAGGCTAGTCGAGTAAAAACACGTGTGAGAGGATGCTTCCCGCAGGCTAGTCGATTAAAAACACGTGCGAGAGGATGCATCCCGCAGGCTAGTCGTGTAAAAACACGTGCGAGAGGATGCATCCCGCAGGCTATTCGGATAAAAACACATGCGAGAGGATGCATCCCGCAGGCTAGTCGAGTAAAAACACGTGCGAGAGGATGCTTCCCGCAGGCTAGTCGAGTAAAAACACGTGCCAGAGGATGCATCCCGCAGGCTAGTCGAGTAAAAACACGTGCGAGAGGATGCATCCCGCAGCCTAGTCGAGTAAAAACACGTGAGAGAGGATGCATCCCGCAGGCTAGTCGGTTAAAAACACGTGCGAGATGATGCATCCCGCAGGCTAGTCGAGTAAAAACACGTGCGAGAGGATGCATCCCGCAGGCTAGTCGAGTAGAAACGCGTGCGAGAGGATGCATCCCGCAGGCTAGTCGAGTAAAAACACGTGCGAGAGGATGCATCCCGCAGGCTAGTCGAGTAAAAACACGTGCGAGAGGATGCATCCCGCATGCTAGTCGGGTAAAAACACGTGCGAGAGGATGCTTCCCGCAAGCTAGACGAGTAAAAACACGTGCGAGGTTTTGTGGGATGCGCATGGCTAGTCGAGCAAAAACACGTGTGAGAGGATGCATCCCGCAGGCTAGTCGAGCAAAAACACGTGCGAGAGGATGCATCCCGCAGGCTAGTCGAGTATAAACACGTGCGAGAGGATGCATCCCGCAGACTAGTCGAGTAAAAACACGTGCGAGAGGTTGCATCCCGCAGGCTTGTCGAGTAGAAACGCGTGCGAGAGGATGCATCCCGCAGGCTAGTCGAGTAAAAACACGTGCGAGAGGATGCATCCCGCAGGCTAGTCGAGTAAAAACACGTGCGAGAGGATGCATCCCGCAGGCTAGTCGAGTAAAAACACGTGCGAGAGGATGCATCCCGCAGGCTAGTCGAGTAAAAACACGTGTGAGAGGATGCATCCCGCAGGCTAGTCGATTAAAAACACGTGCGAGAGGATGCATCCCGCAGGCTAGTCGAGTAAAAACACGTGCGAGAGGATGCATCCCGCAGGCTATTCGGATAAAAACACATGCGAGAGGATGCATCCCGCAGGCTAGTCGAGTAAAAACACGTGCGAGAGGATGCTTACCGCAGGCTAGTCGAGTAAAAACACGTGCGAGAGGATGCATCCCGCAGGCTAGTCGAGTAAAAACACGTGCGAGAGGATGCATCCCGCAGGCTAGTCGAGTAAAAACACGAGCGAGAGGATGCATCCCGCAGGCTAGTCGAGTAAAAACACGTGCGAGAGGATGCATCCCGCAGGCTAGTCGAGTAGAAACACGTGCTAGAGGAAGCTTCCCGCAGGCTAGTCGAGTAAAAACACGTGCGAGATGATGCATCCCGCAGGCTAGTCGAGTAGAAACGCGTGCGAGAGGATGCATCCCGCAGGCTAGTCGAGTAAAAACACGTGCGAGAGGATGCATCCCGCAGGCTAGTCGAGTAAAAACACGTGCGAGAGGATGCATCCCGCAGGCTAGTCGAGTAGAAACACGTCCTAGAGGATGCTTCCCGCAGGCTAGTCGAGTAAAAACACGTGCGAGATGATGCATCCCGCAGGCTAGTCGAGTAAAAACACGTGCTGGAGGATGCATCCCGCAGGCTAGTCGAGTAAAGCACGTGCGAGAGGATGCTTCCCGCAGGCTAGTCGAGTAAAAACACGTGCGAGGTTTTGTGGGATGCGCATGCGCAGGTTTTGTGGGATGCGCATGGCTAGTCGAGCAAAAACACGTGTGAGAGGATGCATCCCGCAGGCTAGTCGAGCAAAAACACGTGCGAGAGGATGCATCCCGCAGGCTAGTCGAGTAAAAACACGTGCGAGAGGATGCATCCCGCAGGCTAGTCGAGTAAAAACACGTGCGAGAGGATGCATCCCGCAGGCTAGTCGAGTAAAAACACGTGCGAGAGGATGCATCCCGCAGGCTAGTCGAGTAAAAACACGTGCGAGAGGATGCATCCCGCAGGCTAGTCGAGTAAAAACACGTGCGAGAGGATGCATCCCGCAGGCTAGTCGAGTAGAAACGCGTGCGAGAGGATGCATCCCGCAGGCTAGTCGAGTAAAAACAGGTGCGAGAGGATGCATCCCGCAGGCTAGTCGAGTAAAAACACGTGCGAGAGGATGCATCCCGCAGGCTAGTCGAGTAAAAACACGTGCGAGAGGATGCATCCCGCAGGCTAGTCGAGTAGAAACGCGTGCGAGAGGATGCATCCCGCAGGCTAGTCGAGTAAAAACACGTGCGAGAGGATGCATCCCGCAGGCTAGTCGAGTAAAAACACGTGTGAGAGGATGCTTCCCGCAGGCTAGTCGATTAAAAACACGTGCGAGAGGATGCATCCCGCAGGCTAGTCGATTAAAAACACGTGCCAGAGGATGCATCCCGCAGGCTAGTCGAGTAAAAACACGTGCGAGAGGATGCATCCCGCAGGCTATTCGGATAAAAACACGTGAGAGAGGATGCTTCCCGCAGGCTAGTCGATTAAAAACACGTGCGAGAGGATGCATCCCGCAGGCTAGTCGATTAAAAACACGTGCGAGAGGATGCATCCCGCAGGCTAGTCGAGTAAAAACACGTGCGAGAGGATGCATCCCGCAGGCTATTCGGATCAAAACACATGCGAGAGGATGCATCCCGCAGGCTAGTCGAGTAAAAACACGTGCGAGAGGATGCTTCCCGCAAGCTAGTCGAGTAAAAACACGTGCCAGAGGATGCATCCCGCAGGCTAGTCGAGTAAAAACACGTGCGAGAGGATGCATCCCGCAGGCTATTCGGATAAAAACACGTGAGAGAGGATGCATCCCGCAGGCTAGTCGGTTAAAAACACGTGCGAGATGATGCATCCCGCAGGCTAGTCGAGTAAAAACACGTGCGAGAGGATGCATCCCGCAGACTAGTCGAGTAGAAACGCGTGCGAGAGGATGCATCCCGCAGGCTAGTCGAGTAAAAACACGTGCGAGAGGATGCATCCCGCAGGCTAGTCGAGTAAAAACACGTGCGAGAGGATGCATCCCGCAGGCTAGTCGAGTAAAAACACGTGCGTGAGGATGCATCCCGCAGGCTAGTCGAGTAAAAACACGTGCGAGAGGATGCATCCCGCAGGCTAGTCGAGTAGAAACACGTCCTAGAGGATGCTTCCCGCAGGCTAGTCGAGTAAAAACACTTGCGAGGTTTTGTGGGATGCGCATGCGCAGGTTTTGTGGGATGCGCATGGCTAGTCGAGCAAAAACACGTGTGAGAGGATGCATCCCGCAGGCTAGTCGGGCAAAAACACGTGCGAGAGGATGCATCCCGCAGGCTAGTCGAGTAAAAACACGTGAGAGAGGATGCATCCCGCAGGCTAGTCGAGTAAAAACACGTGCGAGAGGATGCATCCCGCAGGCTAGTCGAGTAAAAACACGTGCGAGAGGATGCATCCCGCAGGCTAGTCGAGTAAAAACACGTGCGAGAGGATGCATCCCGCAGGCTAGTCGAGTAGAAACACGTGCTAGAGGATGCTTCCCGCAGGCTAGTCGAGTAAAAACACGTGCGAGATGATGCATCCCGCAGGCTAGTCGAGTAAAAACACGTGCGAGAGGATGCATCCCGCAGGCTAGTCGAGTAAAAACACGTGCGAGAGGTTGCATCCCGCAGGCTAGTCGAGTAGAAACGCGTGCGAGAGGATGCATCCCGCAGGCTAGTCGAGTAAAAACACGTGCGAGAGGATGCTTCCAGCAGGCTAGTCGAGTAAAAACACGTGCGAGATGATGCATCCCGCAGGCTAGTCGAGTAAAAACACGTGCTTGAGGATGCATCCCGCTGGCTAGTCGAGTAAAAACACGTGCGAGAGGTTGCATCCCGCAGGCTAGTCGAGTAGAAACGCGTGCGAGAGGATGCATCCCGCAGGCTAGTCGAGTAAAAACACGTGCGAGAGGATGCATCCCGCAGGCAAGTCGAGTAAAAACACGTGCGAGAGGATGCATCCCGCAGGCTAGTCGAGTAAAAACACGTGCGAGAGGATGCATTCCGCAGGCTAGTCGAGTAAAAACACGTGCGAGAGGATGCATCCCGCAGGCTAGTCGAGTAAAAACACGTGCGAGAGGATGCATCCCGCAGGCTAGTCGAGTAAAAACACGTGTGAGAGGATGCTTCCCGCAGGCTAGTCGATTAAAAACACGTGCGAGAGGATGCATCCCGCAGGCTAGTCGTGTAAAAACACGTGCGAGAGGATGCATCCCGCAGGCTATTCGGATAAAAACACATGCGAGAGGATGCATCCCGCAGGCTAGTCGAGTAAAAACACGTGCGAGAGGATGCTTCCCGCAGGCTAGTCGAGTAAAAACACGTGCCAGAGGATGCATCCCGCAGGCTAGTCGAGTAAAAACACGTGCGAGAGGATGCATCCCGCAGCCTAGTCGAGTAAAAACACGTGAGAGAGGATGCATCCCGCAGGCTAGTCGGTTAAAAACACGTGCGAGATGATGCATCCCGCAGGCTAGTCGAGTAAAAACACGTGCGAGAGGATGCATCCCGCAGGCTAGTCGAGTAGAAACGCGTGCGAGAGGATGCATCCCGCAGGCTAGTCGAGTAAAAACACGTGCGAGAGGATGCATCCCGCAGGCTAGTCGAGTAAAAACACGTGCGAGAGGATGCATCCCGCATGCTAGTCGGGTAAAAACACGTGCGAGAGGATGCTTCCCGCAAGCTAGACGAGTAAAAACACGTGCGAGGTTTTGTGGGATGCGCATGGCTAGTCGAGCAAAAACACGTGTGAGAGGATGCATCCCGCAGGCTAGTCGAGCAAAAACACGTGCGAGAGGATGCATCCCGCAGGCTAGTCGAGTATAAACACGTGCGAGAGGATGCATCCCGCAGACTAGTCGAGTAAAAACACGTGCGAGAGGTTGCATCCCGCAGGCTTGTCGAGTAGAAACGCGTGCGAGAGGATGCATCCCGCAGGCTAGTCGAGTAAAAACACGTGCGAGAGGATGCATCCCGCAGGCTAGTCGAGTAAAAACACGTGCGAGAGGATGCATCCCGCAGGCTAGTCGAGTAAAAACACGTGCGAGAGGATGCATCCCGCAGGCTAGTCGAGTAAAAACACGTGTGAGAGGATGCATCCCGCAGGCTAGTCGATTAAAAACACGTGCGAGAGGATGCATCCCGCAGGCTAGTCGAGTAAAAACACGTGCGAGAGGATGCATCCCGCAGGCTATTCGGATAAAAACACATGCGAGAGGATGCATCCCGCAGGCTAGTCGAGTAAAAACACGTGCGAGAGGATGCTTACCGCAGGCTAGTCGAGTAAAAACACGTGCGAGAGGATGCATCCCGCAGGCTAGTCGAGTAAAAACACGTGCGAGAGGATGCATCCCGCAGGCTAGTCGAGTAAAAACACGAGCGAGAGGATGCATCCCGCAGGCTAGTCGAGTAAAAACACGTGCGAGAGGATGCATCCCGCAGGCTAGTCGAGTAGAAACACGTGCTAGAGGAAGCTTCCCGCAGGCTAGTCGAGTAAAAACACGTGCGAGATGATGCATCCCGCAGGCTAGTCGAGTAGAAACGCGTGCGAGAGGATGCATCCCGCAGGCTAGTCGAGTAAAAACACGTGCGAGAGGATGCATCCCGCAGGCTAGTCGAGTAAAAACACGTGCGAGAGGATGCATCCCGCAGGCTAGTCGAGTAGAAACACGTCCTAGAGGATGCTTCCCGCAGGCTAGTCGAGTAAAAACACGTGCGAGATGATGCATCCCGCAGGCTAGTCGAGTAAAAACACGTGCTGGAGGATGCATCCCGCAGGCTAGTCGAGTAAAGCACGTGCGAGAGGATGCTTCCCGCAGGCTAGTCGAGTAAAAACACGTGCGAGGTTTTGTGGGATGCGCATGCGCAGGTTTTGTGGGATGCGCATGGCTAGTCGAGCAAAAACACGTGTGAGAGGATGCATCCCGCAGGCTAGTCGAGCAAAAACACGTGCGAGAGGATGCATCCCGCAGGCTAGTCGAGTAAAAACACGTGCGAGAGGATGCATCCCGCAGGCTAGTCGAGTAAAAACACGTGCGAGAGGATGCATCCCGCAGGCTAGTCGAGTAAAAACACGTGCGAGAGGATGCATCCCGCAGGCTAGTCGAGTAAAAACACGTGCGAGAGGATGCATCCCGCAGGCTAGTCGAGTAAAAACACGTGCGAGAGGATGCATCCCGCAGGCTAGTCGAGTAGAAACGCGTGCGAGAGGATGCATCCCGCAGGCTAGTCGAGTAAAAACAGGTGCGAGAGGATGCATCCCGCAGGCTAGTCGAGTAAAAACACGTGCGAGAGGATGCATCCCGCAGGCTAGTCGAGTAAAAACACGTGCGAGAGGATGCATCCCGCAGGCTAGTCGAGTAGAAACGCGTGCGAGAGGATGCATCCCGCAGGCTAGTCGAGTAAAAACACGTGCGAGAGGATGCATCCCGCAGGCTAGTCGAGTAAAAACACGTGTGAGAGGATGCTTCCCGCAGGCTAGTCGATTAAAAACACGTGCGAGAGGATGCATCCCGCAGGCTAGTCGATTAAAAACACGTGCCAGAGGATGCATCCCGCAGGCTAGTCGAGTAAAAACACGTGCGAGAGGATGCATCCCGCAGGCTATTCGGATAAAAACACGTGAGAGAGGATGCTTCCCGCAGGCTAGTCGATTAAAAACACGTGCGAGAGGATGCATCCCGCAGGCTAGTCGATTAAAAACACGTGCGAGAGGATGCATCCCGCAGGCTAGTCGAGTAAAAACACGTGCGAGAGGATGCATCCCGCAGGCTATTCGGATCAAAACACATGCGAGAGGATGCATCCCGCAGGCTAGTCGAGTAAAAACACGTGCGAGAGGATGCTTCCCGCAAGCTAGTCGAGTAAAAACACGTGCCAGAGGATGCATCCCGCAGGCTAGTCGAGTAAAAACACGTGCGAGAGGATGCATCCCGCAGGCTATTCGGATAAAAACACGTGAGAGAGGATGCATCCCGCAGGCTAGTCGGTTAAAAACACGTGCGAGATGATGCATCCCGCAGGCTAGTCGAGTAAAAACACGTGCGAGAGGATGCATCCCGCAGACTAGTCGAGTAGAAACGCGTGCGAGAGGATGCATCCCGCAGGCTAGTCGAGTAAAAACACGTGCGAGAGGATGCATCCCGCAGGCTAGTCGAGTAAAAACACGTGCGAGAGGATGCATCCCGCAGGCTAGTCGAGTAAAAACACGTGCGTGAGGATGCATCCCGCAGGCTAGTCGAGTAAAAACACGTGCGAGAGGATGCATCCCGCATGCTAGTCGGGTAAAAACACGTGCGAGAGGATGCTTCCCGCAGGCTAGACGAGTAAAAACACGTGCGAGAGCATGCATCCCGCAGGCTAGTCGAGTAAAAACACGTGCGAGAGGATGCATCCCGCAGGCTAGTCGAGTAAAAACACGTGCGAGTGGATGCATCCCGCAGGCTAGTCGAGTAAAAACACATGCGAGAGGATGCATCCCGCAGGCTAGTCGAGTAAAAACACGTGCGAGAGGATGCATCTCGCAGGCTAGTCGAGTAAAAACACGTGCGAGAGGATGCTTCCCGCAGGATAGTCGAGTAAAAACACGTGCGAGAGGATGCATCCCGCAGGCTAGTCCAGTAAAAACACGTGCGAGAGGATGCTTCCCGCAGGATAGTCGAGTAAAAACACGTGCGAGAGGATGCATCCCGCAGGCTAGTCCAGTGAAAACACGTGCGAGAGGATGCATCCCGCAGGCTAGTCGAGTAAAAACACGTGCGAGAGGATGCATCCCGCAGGCTAGTCGAGTAAAAACACGTGCGAGAGGATGCATCCCGCAGGCTAGTCGAGTAAAAACACGTGCGAGAGGATGCATCCCGCATGCTAGTCGGGTAAAAACACGTGCGAGAGGATGCTACCCGCAGGCTAGACGAGTAAAAACACGTGCGAGAGGATGCATCCCGCAGGCTAGTCGAGTAAAAACACGTGCGAGAGGATGCATCCCGCAGGCTAGTCGAGCAAAAACACGTGCGGGAGGATGCATCCCGCAGGCTAGTCGGGTAAAAACACGTGCGAGAGGATTCATCCCGCAGGCTAGTCGAGTAGAAACGCGTGCGAGAGGATGCATCCCGCAGGCTATTCGGATCAAAACACATGCGAGAGGATGCATCCCGCAGGCTAGTCGAGTAAAAACACGTGCGAGAGGATGCTTCCCGCAGGCTAGTCGAGTAAAAACACGTGCCAGAGGATGCATCCCGCAGGCTAGTCGAGTAAAAACACGTGCGAGAGGATGCATCCCGCAGGCTATTCGGATAAAAACACGTGAGAGAGGATGCATCCCGCAGGCTAGTCGGTTAAAAACACGTGCGAGATGATGCATCCCGCAGGCTAGTCGAGTAAAAACACGTGCGAGAGGATGCATCCCGCAGACTAGTCGAGTAGAAACGCGTGCGAGAGGATGCATCCCGCAGGCTAGTCGAGTAAAAACACGTGCGAGAGGATGCATCCCGCAGGCTATTCGGATAAAAACACGTGAGAGAGGATGCATCCCGCAGGCTAGTCGGTTAAAAACACGTGCGAGATGATGCATCCCGCAGGCTAGTCGAGTAAAAACACGTGCGAGAGGATGCATCCCGCAGACTAGTCGAGTAGAAACGCGTGCGAGAGGATGCATCCCGCAGGCTAGTCGAGTAAAAACACGTGCGAGAGGATGCATCCCGCAGGCTAGTCGAGTAAAAACACGTGCGAGAGGATGCATCCCGCAGGCTAGTCGAGTAAAAACACGTGCGAGAGGATGCATCCCGCAGGCTAGTCGAGTAAAAACACGTGCGAGAGGATGCATCCCGCATGCTAGTCGGGTAAAAACACGTGCGAGAGGATGCTTCCCGCAGGCTAGACGAGTAAAAACACGTGCGAGAGCATGCATCCCGCAGGCTAGTCGAGTAAAAACACGTGCGAGAGGATGCATCCCGCAGGCTAGTCGAGTAAAAACACGTGCGAGTGGATGCATCCCGCAGGCTAGTCGAGTAAAAACACATGCGAGAGGATGCATCCCGCAGGCTAGTCGAGTAAAAACACGTGCGAGAGGATGCATCTCGCAGGCTAGTCGAGTAAAAACACGTGCGAGAGGATGCTTCCCGCAGGATAGTCGAGTAAAAACACGTGCGAGAGGATGCATCCCGCAGGCTAGTGCAGTAAAAACACGTGCGAGAGGATGCTTCCCGCAGGATAGTCGAGTAAAAACACGTGCGAGAGGATGCATCCCGCAGGCTAGTCCAGTAAAAACACGTGCGAGAGGATGCATCCCGCAGGCTAGTCGAGTAAAAACACGTGCGAGAGGATGCATCCCGCAGGCTAGTCGAGTAAAAACACGTGCGAGAGGATGCATCCCGCAGGCTAGTCGAGTAAAAACACGTGCGAGAGGATGCATCCCGCATGCTAGTCGGGTAAAAACACGTGCGAGAGGATGCTTCCCGCAGGCTAGACGAGTAAAAACACGTGCGAGAGGATGCATCCCGCAGGCTAGTCGAGTAAAAACACGTGCGAGAGGATGCATCCCGCAGGCTAGTCGAGCAAAAACACGTGCGGGAGGATGCATCCCGCAGGCTAGTCGGGTAAAAACACGTGCGAGAGGATTCATCCCGCAGGCTAGTCGAGTAAAAACACGTGCTAGAGGATGCATCCCGCAGGCTAGTCGAGTAAAAACACGTGCTAGAGGATGCATCCCGCAGGCTAGTCGAGTAAAAACACGTGCGAGAGGATGCATCCCGCAGGCTAGTCGAGTAAAAACACGAGCGAGAGGATGCATCCCGCATGCTAGTCGAGCAAAAACACGTGCGAGAGGATGCATCCCGCAGGCTAGTCGAGTAAAAACACTTGCGAGGTTTTGTGGGATGCGCATGCGCAGGTTTTGTGGGATGCGCATGGCTAGTCGAGCAAAAACACGTGTGAGAGGATGCATCCCGCAGGCTAGTCGGGCAAAAACACGTGCGAGAGGATGCATCCCGCAGGCTAGTCGAGTAAAAACACGTGAGAGAGGATGCATCCCGCAGGCTAGTCGAGTAAAAACACGTGCGAGAGGATGCATCCCGCAGGCTAGTCGAGTAAAAACACGTGCGAGAGGATGCATCCCGCAGGCTAGTCGAGTAAAAACACGTGCGAGAGGATGCATCCCGCAGGCTAGTCGAGTAGAAACACGTGCTAGAGGATGCTTCCCGCAGGCTAGTCGAGTAAAAACACGTGCGAGATGATGCATCCCGCAGGCTAGTCGAGTAAAAACACGTGCGAGAGGATGCATCCCGCAGGCTAGTCGAGTAAAAACACGTGCGAGAGGTTGCATCCCGCAGGCTAGTCGAGTAGAAACGCGTGCGAGAGGATGCATCCCGCAGGCTAGTCGAGTAAAAACACGTGCGAGAGGATGCTTCCAGCAGGCTAGTCGAGTAAAAACACGTGCGAGATGATGCATCCCGCAGGCTAGTCGAGTAAAAACACGTGCTTGAGGATGCATCCCGCTGGCTAGTCGAGTAAAAACACGTGCGAGAGGTTGCATCCCGCAGGCTAGTCGAGTAGAAACGCGTGCGAGAGGATGCATCCCGCAGGCTAGTCGAGTAAAAACACGTGCGAGAGATGCATCCCGCAGGCAAGTCGAGTAAAAACACGTGTGAGAGGATGCTTCCCGCAGGCTAGTCGATTAAAAACACGTGCGAGAGGATGCATCCCGCAGGCTAGTCGTGTAAAAACACGTGCGAGAGGATGCATCCCGCAGGCTATTCGGATAAAAACACATGCGAGAGGATGCATCCCGCAGGCTAGTCGAGTAAAAACACGTGCGAGAGGATGCTTCCCTTAGGCTAGTCGAGTAAAAACACGTGCCAGAGGATGCATCCCGCAGGCTAGTCGAGTAAAAACACGTGCGAGAGGATGCATCCCGCAGCCTAGTCGAGTAAAAACACGTGAGAGAGGATGCATCCCGCAGGCTAGTCGGTTAAAAACACGTGCGAGATGATGCATCCCGCAGGCTAGTCGAGTAAAAACACGTGCGAGAGGATGCATCCCGCAGGCTAGTCGAGTAGAAACGCGTGCGAGAGGATGCATCCCGCAGGCTAGTCGAGTAAAAACACGTGCGAGAGGATGCATCCCGCAGGCTAGTCGAGTAAAAACACGTGCGAGAGGATGCATCCCGCATGCTAGTCGGGTAAAAACACGTGCGAGAGGATGCTTCCCGCAAGCTAGACGAGTAAAAACACGTGCGAGGTTTTGTGGGATGCGCATGGCTAGTCGAGCAAAAACACGTGTGAGAGGATGCATCCCGCAGGCTAGTCGAGCAAAAACACGTGCGAGAGGATGCATCCCGCAGGCTAGTCGAGTATAAACACGTGCGAGAGGATGCATCCCGCAGACTAGTCGAGTAAAAACACGTGCGAGAGGTTGCATCCCGCAGGCTTGTCGAGTAGAAACGCGTGCGAGAGGATGCATCCCGCAGGCTAGTCGAGTAAAAACACGTGCGAGAGGATGCATCCCGCAGGCTAGTCGAGTAAAAACACGTGCGAGAGGATGCATCCCGCAGGCTAGTCGAGTAAAAACACGTGCGAGAGGATGCATCCCGCAGGCTAGTCGAGTAAAAACACGTGTGAGAGGATGCATCCCGCAGGCTAGTCGATTAAAAACACGTGCGAGAGGATGCATCCCGCAGGCTAGTCGAGTAAAAACACGTGCGAGAGGATGCATCCCGCAGGCTATTCGGATAAAAACACATGCGAGAGGATGCATCCCGCAGGCTAGTCGAGTAAAAACACGTGCGAGAGGATGCTTACCGCAGGCTAGTCGAGTAAAAACACGTGCGAGAGGATGCATCCCGCAGGCTAGTCGAGTAAAAACACGTGCGAGAGGATGCATCCCGCAGGCTAGTCGAGTAAAAACACGAGCGAGAGGATGCATCCCGCAGGCTAGTCGAGTAAAAACACGTGCGAGAGGATGCATCCCGCAGGCTAGTCGAGTAGAAACACGTGCTAGAGGAAGCTTCCCGCAGGCTAGTCGAGTAAAAACACGTGCGAGATGATGCATCCCGCAGGCTAGTCGAGTAGAAACGCGTGCGAGAGGATGCATCCCGCAGGCTAGTCGAGTAAAAACACGTGCGAGAGGATGCATCCCGCAGGCTAGTCGAGTAAAAACACGTGCGAGAGGATGCATCCCGCAGGCTAGTCGAGTAGAAACACGTCCTAGAGGATGCTTCCCGCAGGCTAGTCGAGTAAAAACACGTGCGAGATGATGCATCCCGCAGGCTAGTCGAGTAAAAACACGTGCTGGAGGATGCATCCCGCAGGCTAGTCGAGTAAAGCACGTGCGAGAGGATGCTTCCCGCAGGCTAGTCGAGTAAAAACACGTGCGAGGTTTTGTGGGATGCGCATGCGCAGGTTTTGTGGGATGCGCATGGCTAGTCGAGCAAAAACACGTGTGAGAGGATGCATCCCGCAGGCTAGTCGAGCAAAAACACGTGCGAGAGGATGCATCCCGCAGGCTAGTCGAGTAAAAACACGTGCGAGAGGATGCATCCCGCAGGCTAGTCGAGTAAAAACACGTGCGAGAGGATGCATCCCGCAGGCTAGTCGAGTAAAAACACGTGCGAGAGGATGCATCCCGCAGGCTAGTCGAGTAAAAACACGTGCGAGAGGATGCATCCCGCAGGCTAGTCGAGTAAAAACACGTGCGAGAGGATGCATCCCGCAGGCTAGTCGAGTAGAAACGCGTGCGAGAGGATGCATCCCGCAGGCTAGTCGAGTAAAAACAGGTGCGAGAGGATGCATCCCGCAGGCTAGTCGAGTAAAAACACGTGCGAGAGGATGCATCCCGCAGGCTAGTCGAGTAAAAACACGTGCGAGAGGATGCATCCCGCAGGCTAGTCGAGTAAAAACACGTGCGAGAGGATGCTTCCCGCAGGCTAGTCGAGTAAAAACACGTGCGAGAGGATGCATCCCGCAGGCTAGTCGGTTAAAAACACGTGCGAGAGGATGCTTCCCGCAGGCTAGTCGAGTAAAAACACGTGCGAGAGGATGCATCCCGCAGGCTAGTCGAGCTAAAACACGTGCGGGAGGATGCATCCCGCAGGCTAGTCGAGTAAAAACACGTGCGAGAAGATTCATCCCGCAGGCTAGTCGAGTAAAAACACGTGCTAGAGGATGCATCCTGCAGGCTAGTCGAGTAAAAACACGTGCTAGAGGATGCATCCCGCAGGCTAGTCGAGTAAAAACACGTGCGAGAGGATGCATCCCGCAGGCTAGTCGAGTCAAAACACGAGCGAGAGGATGCATCCCGCAGGCTAGTCGAGCAAAAACACGTGCGAGAGGATGCATCCCGCAGGCTAGTCGAGTAAAAACACGTGCGAGAGGATGCATCCCGCAGGCTAGTCGAGTAGAAACACGTGCTAGAGGATGCTTCCCGCAGGCTAGTCGAGTAAAAACACGTGCGAGAGGATGCATCCCGCAGGCTAGTCGAGTAAAAACACGTGCGAGAGGATGCATCCCGCAGGCTAGTCGAGTAAAAACACGTGCGAGAGGATGCATCCCGCAGGCTAGTCGAGTAGAAACGCGTGCGAGAGGATGCATCCCGCAGGCTAGTCGAGTAAAAACAGGTGCGAGAGGATGCATCCCGCAGGCTAGTCGAGTAAAAACACGTGCGAGAGGATGCATCCCGCAGGCTAGTCGAGTAAAAACACGTGCGAGAGGATGCATCCCGCAGGCTAGTCGAGTAAAAACACGTGCGAGAGGATGCTTCCCGCAGGCTAGTCGAGTAAAAACACGTGCGAGAGGATGCATCCCGCAGGCTAGTCGGTTAAAAACACGTGCGAGAGGATGCTTCCCGCAGGCTAGTCGAGTAAAAACACGTGCGAGAGGATGCATCCCGCAGGCTAGTCGAGCTAAAACACGTGCGGGAGGATGCATCCCGCAGGCTAGTCGAGTAAAAACACGTGCGAGAGGATTCATCCCGCAGGCTAGTCGAGTAAAAACACGTGCTAGAGGATGCATCCTGCAGGCTAGTCGAGTAAAAACACGTGCTAGAGGATGCATCCCGCAGGCTAGTCGAGTAAAAACACGTGCGAGAGGATGCATCCCGCAGGCTAGTCGAGTCAAAACACGAGCGAGAGGATGCATCCCGCAGGCTAGTCGAGCAAAAACACGTGCGAGAGGATGCATCCCGCAGGCTAGTCGAGTAAAAACACGTGCGAGAGGATGCATCCCGCAGGCTAGTCGAGTAGAAACACGTGCTAGAGGATGCTTCCCGCAGGCTAGTCGAGTAAAAACACGTGCTAGAGGATGCTTCCCATAGGCTAGCCGAGTAAAAACACGTGCGAGAGGATGCATCCCGCAGGCTAGTCGAGTAAAAACACGTGCGAGAGGATGCATCCCGCATGCTAGTCGGGTAAAAACACGTGCGAGAGGATGCATCCCGCAGGCTAGTCGAGTAAAAACACGTGCGAGAGGATGCATCCCGCAGGCTAGTCGAGTAAAAACACGTGCGAGAGGATGCATCCCGCAGGCTAGTCGAGTAAAAACACGTGCGAGAGGATGCATCCCGCATGCTAGTCGGGTAAAAACACGTGCGAGAGGATGCATCCCGCAGGCTAGTCGAGTAAAAACACGTGCGAGAGGATGCATCCCGCAGGCTAGTCGAGTAAAAACACGTGCGAGAGGATGCATCCCGCAGGCTAGTCGAGTAAAAACACGTGCGAGTGGATGCATCCCGCAGGCTAGTCGAGTAAAAACGCGTGCGAGAGGATGCATCCCGCAGGCTAGTCGAGTTAAAACACGTGCGAGAGGATGCATCCCGCAGGCTAGTCGAGTAAAAACACGTGCGAGAGGATGCATCTCGCAGGCTAGTCGAGTAAAAACACGTGCGAGAGGATGCTTCCCGCAGGATAGTCGAGTAAAAACACGCGCGAGAGGATGCATCCCGCAGGCTAGACGAGTAAAAACACGTGCGAGAGGATGCATCCCGCAGGCTAGTCGAGTAAAAACACGTGCGAGAGGATGTATCCCGCAGGCTAGTCGAGCAAAAACACGTGCGGGAGGATGCATCCCGCAGGCTAGTCGAGTAAAAACACGTGCGAGAGGATTCATCCCGCAGGCTAGTCGAGTAAAAACATGTGCGAGAGGATGCATCCCGCAGGCTATTCGGATAAAAACACGTGAGAGAGGATGCATCCCGCAGGCTAGTCGAGTAAAAACACGTGCGAGAGGATGCGTCCCGCAGGCTAGTCGAGTAAAAACACGTGCGAGAGGATGCATCCCGCAGGCTAGTCGAGTAAAAACACGTGCGAGAGGATGCATCCCGCAGGCTAGTCGAGTAAAAACACATGCGAGAGGATGCATCCCGCAGGCTAGTCGAGTAAAAACACGTGCTAGAGGATGCTTCCCGCAGGCTAGTCGAGTAAAAACACGTGCGAGATGATGCATCCCGCAGGCTAGTCGAGTAAAAACACGTGCGAGAGGATGCATCCCGCAGGCTATTCGGATAAAAACACGTGAGAGAGGATGCATCCCGCAGGCTAGTCGAGTAAAAACACGTGCGAGAGGATGCGTCCCGCAGGCTAGTCGAGTAAAAACACGTGCGAGAGGATGCATCCCGCAGGCTAGTCGAGTAAAAACACGTGCGAGAGGATGCATCCCGCAGGCTAGTCGAGTAAAAACACGTGCGAGTGGATGCATCCCGCAGGCTAGTCGAGTAAAAACACGAGTGAGAGGATGCATCCCGCAGGCTAGTCGAGTAAAAACATGTGCGAGAGGATGCATCCCGCAGGCTATTCGGATAAAAACACGTGAGAGAGGATGCATCCCGCAGGCTAGTCGAGTAAAAACACGTGCGAGAGGATGCGTCCCGCAGGCTAGTCGAGTAAAAACACGTGCGAGAGGATGCATCCCGCAGGCTAGTCGAGTAAAAACACGTGCGAGAGGATGCATCCCGCAGGCTAGTCGAGTAAAAACACATGCGAGAGGATGCATCCCGCAGGCTAGTCGAGTAAAAACACGTGCGAGAGGATGCATCTCGCAGGCTAGTCGAGTAAAAACACGTGCGAGAGGATGCATCCCGCAGGCTAGTCGAGTAAAAACACGTGCGAGAGGATGCATCCCGCAGTCTAGTCGAGTAAAAACACGTGCGAGAGGATGCATCCCGCATGCTAGTCGGGTAAAAACACGTGGGAGAGGATGCTTCCCGCAGGCTAGTCGAGTAAAAACACGTTCGAGAGGATGCATCCCGCAGGCTAGTCGAGTAAAAACACGTGCGAGTGCATGCATCCCGCAGGCTAGTCGAGTAAAAACACGTGCGAGAGGATGCACCCCGCAGGCTAGTCGAGTAGAAACGCGTGCGAGAGGATGCATCCCGCAGGCTAGTCGAGTAAAAACACGTGCTAGAGGATGCATCCCGCAGGCTAGTCGAGTAAAAACACGTGCGAGAGGATGCATCCCGCAGGCTAGTCGAGTAAAAACACGTGCGAGAGGATGCATCCCGCAGGCTAGTCGAGTAAAAACACGTGCGAGAGGATGCATCCCGCAGTCTAGTCGAGTAAAAACACGTGCGAGAGGATGCATCCCGCAGGCTATTCGGATAAAAACACGTGAGAGAGGATGCATCCCGCAGGCTAGTCGGTTAAAAACACGTGCGAGATGATGCATCCCGCAGGCTAGTCGAGTAAAAACACGTGCGAGAGGATGCATCCCGCAGACTAGTCGAGTAGAAACGCGTGCGAGAGGATGCATCCCGCAGGCTAGTCGAGTAAAAACACGTGCGAGAGGATGCATCCCGCAGGCTAGTCGAGTAAAAACACGTGCGAGAGGATGCATCCCGCAGGCTAGTCGAGTAAAAACACGTGCGAGAGGATGCATCCCGCAGGCTAGTCGAGTAAAAACACGTGCGAGAGGATGCATCCCGCATGCTAGTCGGGTAAAAACACGTGCGAGAGGATGCTTCCCGCAGGCTAGACGAGTAAAAACACGTGCGAGAGCATGCATCCCGCAGGCTAGTCGAGTAAAAACACGTGCGAGAGGATGCATCCCGCAGGCTAGTCGAGTAAAAACACGTGCGAGTGGATGCATCCCGCAGGCTAGTCGAGTAAAAACACATGCGAGAGGATGCATCCCGCAGGCTAGTCGAGTAAAAACACGTGCGAGAGGATGCATCTCGCAGGCTAGTCGAGTAAAAACACGTGCGAGAGGATGCTTCCCGCAGGATAGTCGAGTAAAAACACGTGCGAGAGGATGCATCCCGCAGGCTAGTGCAGTAAAAACACGTGCGAGAGGATGCTTCCCGCAGGATAGTCGAGTAAAAACACGTGCGAGAGGATGCATCCCGCAGGCTAGTCCAGTAAAAACACGTGCGAGAGGATGCATCCCGCAGGCTAGTCGAGTAAAAACACGTGCGAGAGGATGCATCCCGCAGGCTAGTCGAGTAAAAACACGTGCGAGAGGATGCATCCCGCAGGCTAGTCGAGTAAAAACACGTGCGAGAGGATGCATCCCGCATGCTAGTCGGGTAAAAACACGTGCGAGAGGATGCTTCCCGCAGGCTAGACGAGTAAAAACACGTGCGAGAGGATGCATCCCGCAGGCTAGTCGAGTACAAACACGTGCGAGAGGATGCATCCCGCAGGCTAGTCGAGCAAAAACACGTGCGGGAGGATGCATCCCGCAGGCTAGTCGGGTAAAAACACGTGCGAGAGGATTCATCCCGCAGGCTAGTCGAGTAAAAACACGTGCTAGAGGATGCATCCCGCAGGCTAGTCGAGTAAAAACACGTGCTAGAGGATGCATCCCGCAGGCTAGTCGAGTAAAAACACGTGCGAGAGGATGCATCCCGCAGGCTAGTCGAGTAAAAACACGAGCGAGAGGATGCATCCCGCATGCTAGTCGAGCAAAAACACGTGCGAGAGGATGCATCCCGCAGGCTAGTCGAGTAAAAACACTTGCGAGGTTTTGTGGGATGCGCATGCGCAGGTTTTGTGGGATGCGCATGGCTAGTCGAGCAAAAACACGTGTGAGAGGATGCATCCCGCAGGCTAGTCGGGCAAAAACACGTGCGAGAGGATGCATCCCGCAGGCTAGTCGAGTAAAAACACGTGAGAGAGGATGCATCCCGCAGGCTAGTCGAGTAAAAACACGTGCGAGAGGATGCATCCCGCAGGCTAGTCGAGTAAAAACACGTGCGAGAGGATGCATCCCGCAGGCTAGTCGAGTAAAAACACGTGCGAGAGGATGCATCCCGCAGGCTAGTCGAGTAGAAACACGTGCTAGAGGATGCTTCCCGCAGGCTAGTCGAGTAAAAACACGTGCGAGATGATGCATCCCGCAGGCTAGTCGAGTAAAAACACGTGCGAGAGGATGCATCCCGCAGGCTAGTCGAGTAAAAACACGTGCGAGAGGTTGCATCCCGCAGGCTAGTCGAGTAGAAACGCGTGCGAGAGGATGCATCCCGCAGGCTAGTCGAGTAAAAACACGTGCGAGAGGATGCTTCCAGCAGGCTAGTCGAGTAAAAACACGTGCGAGATGATGCATCCCGCAGGCTAGTCGAGTAAAAACACGTGCTTGAGGATGCATCCCGCTGGCTAGTCGAGTAAAAACACGTGCGAGAGGTTGCATCCCGCAGGCTAGTCGAGTAGAAACGCGTGCGAGAGGATGCATCCCGCAGGCTAGTCGAGTAAAAACACGTGCGAGAGGATGCATCCCGCAGGCAAGTCGAGTAAAAACACGTGCGAGAGGATGCATCCCGCAGGCTAGTCGAGTAAAAACACGTGCGAGAGGATGCATTCCGCAGGCTAGTCGAGTAAAAACACTTGCGAGAGGATGCATCCCGCAGGCTAGTCGAGTAAAAACACGTGCGAGAGGATGCATCCCGCAGGCTAGTCGAGTAAAAACACGTGTGAGAGGATGCTTCCCGCAGGCTAGTCGATTAAAAACACGTGCGAGAGGATGCATCCCGCAGGCTAGTCGTGTAAAAACACGTGCGAGAGGATGCATCCCGCAGGCTATTCGGATAAAAACACATGCGAGAGGATGCATCCCGCAGGCTAGTCGAGTAAAAACACGTGCGAGAGGATGCTTCCCGCAGGCTAGTCGAGTAAAAACACGTGCCAGAGGATGCATCCCGCAGGCTAGTCGAGTAAAAACACGTGCGAGAGGATGCATCCCGCAGCCTAGTCGAGTAAAAACACGTGAGAGAGGATGCATCCCGCAGGCTAGTCGGTTAAAAACACGTGCGAGATGATGCATCCCGCAGGCTAGTCGAGTAAAAACACGTGCGAGAGGATGCATCCCGCAGGCTAGTCGAGTAGAAACGCGTGCGAGAGGATGCATCCCGCAGGCTAGTCGAGTAAAAACACGTGCGAGAGGATGCATCCCGCAGGCTAGTCGAGTAAAAACACGTGCGAGAGGATGCATCCCGCATGCTAGTCGGGTAAAAACACGTGCGAGAGGATGCTTCCCGCAGGCTAGACGAGTAAAAACACGTGCGAGGTTTTGTGGGATGCGCATGGCTAGTCGAGCAAAAACACGTGTGAGAGGATGCATCCCGCAGGCTAGTCGAGCAAAAACACGTGCGAGAGGATGCATCCCGCAGGCTAGTCGAGTATAAACACGTGCGAGAGGATGCATCCCGCAGACTAGTCGAGTAAAAACACGTGCGAGAGGTTGCATCCCGCAGGCTAGTCGAGTAGAAACGCGTGCGAGAGGATGCATCCCGCAGGCTAGTCGAGTAAAAACACGTGCGAGAGGATGCATCCCGCAGGCTAGTCGAGTAAAAACACGTGCGAGAGGATGCATCCCGCAGGCTAGTCGAGTAAAAACACGTGCGAGAGGATGCATCCCGCAGGCTAGTCGAGTAAAAACACGTGTGAGAGGATGCATCCCGCAGGCTAGTCGATTAAAAACACGTGCGAGAGGATGCATCCCGCAGGCTAGTCGAGTAAAAACACGTGCGAGAGGATGCATCCCGCAGGCTATTCGGATAAAAACACATGCGAGAGGATGCATCCCGCAGGCTAGTCGAGTAAAAACACGTGCGAGAGGATGCTTCCCGCAGGCTAGTCGAGTAAAAACACGTGCGAGAGGATGCATCCCGCAGGCTAGTCGAGTAAAAACACGTGCGAGAGGATGCATCCCGCAGGCTAGTCGAGTAAAAACACGAGCGAGAGGATGCATCCCGCAGGCTAGTCGAGCAAAAACACGTGCGAGAGGATGCATCCCGCAGGCTAGTCGAGTAAAAACACGTGCGAGAGGATGCATCCCGCAGGCTAGTCGAGTAGAAACACGTGCTAGAGGATGCTTCCCGCAGGCTAGTCGAGTAAAAACACGTGCGAGATGATGCATCCCGCAGGCTAGTCGAGTAGAAACGCGTGCGAGAGGATGCATCCCGCAGGCTAGTCGAGTAAAAACACGTGCGAGAGGATGCATCCCGCAGGCTAGTCGAGTAAAAACACGTGCGAGAGGATGCATCCCGCAGGCTAGTCGAGTAGAAACACGTCCTAGAGGATGCTTCCCGCAGGCTAGTCGAGTAAAGCACGTGCGAGAGGATGCTTCCCGCAGGCTAGTCGAGTAAAAACACGTGCGAGGTTTTGTGGGATGCGCATGCGCAGGTTTTGTGGGATGCGCATGGCTAGTCGAGCAAAAACACGTGTGAGAGGATGCATCCCGCAGGCTAGTCGAGCAAAAACACGTGCGAGAGGATGCATCCCGCAGGCTAGTCGAGTAAAAACACGTGCGAGAGGATGCATCCCGCAGGCAAGTCGAGTAAAAACACGTGCGAGAGGATGCATCCCGCAGGCTAGTCGAGTAAAAACACGTGCGAGAGGATGCATTCCGCAGGCTAGTCGAGTAAAAACACGTGCGAGAGGATGCATCCCGCAGGCTAGTCGAGTAAAAACACGTGCGAGAGGATGCATCCCGCAGGCTAGTCGAGTAAAAACACGTGTGAGAGGATGCTTCCCGCAGGCTAGTCGATTAAAAACACGTGCGAGAGGATGCATCCCGCAGGCTAGTCGTGTAAAAACACGTGCGAGAGGATGCATCCCGCAGGCTATTCGGATAAAAACACATGCGAGAGGATGCATCCCGCAGGCTAGTCGAGTAAAAACACGTGCGAGAGGATGCTTCCCGCAGGCTAGTCGAGTAAAAACACGTGCCAGAGGATGCATCCCGCAGGCTAGTCGAGTAAAAACACGTGCGAGAGGATGCATCCCGCAGCCTAGTCGAGTAAAAACACGTGAGAGAGGATGCATCCCGCAGGCTAGTCGAGTAAAAACACGTGCGAGAGGATGCATCCCGCAGGCTATTCGGATAAAAACACATGCGAGAGGATGCATCCCGCAGGCTAGTCGAGTAAAAACACGTGCGAGAGGATGCTTCCCGCAGGCTAGTCGAGTAAAAACACGTGCGAGAGGATGCATCCCGCAGGCTAGTCGAGTAAAAACACGTGCGAGAGGATGCATCCCGCAGGCTAGTCGAGTAAAAACACGAGCGAGAGGATGCATCCCGCAGGCTAGTCGAGCAAAAACACGTGCGAGAGGATGCATCCCGCAGGCTAGTCGAGTAAAAACACGTGCGAGAGGATGCATCCCGCAGGCTAGTCGAGTAGAAACACGTGCTAGAGGATGCTTCCCGCAGGCTAGTCGAGTAAAAACACGTGCGAGATGATGCATCCCGCAGGCTAGTCGAGTAGAAACGCGTGCGAGAGGATGCATCCCGCAGGCTAGTCGAGTAAAAACACGTGCGAGAGGATGCATCCCGCAGGCTAGTCGAGTAAAAACACGTGCGAGAGGATGCATCCCGCAGGCTAGTCGAGTAGAAACACGTCCTAGAGGATGCTTCCCGCAGGCTAGTCGAGCAAAAACACGTGCGAGAGGATGCATCCCGCAGGCTAGTCGAGTAAAAACACGTGCGAGAGGATGCATCCCGCAGGCTAGTCGAGTAGAAACACGTGCTAGAGGATGCTTCCCGCAGGCTAGTCGAGTAAAAACACGTGCGAGATGATGCATCCCGCAGGCTAGTCGAGTAGAAACGCGTGCGAGAGGATGCATCCCGCAGGCTAGTCGAGTAAAAACACGTGCGAGAGGATGCATCCCGCAGGCTAGTCGAGTAAAAACACGTGCGAGAGGATGCATCCCGCAGGCTAGTCGAGTAGAAACACGTCCTAGAGGATGCTTCCCGCAGGCTAGTCGAGTAAAGCACGTGCGAGAGGATGCTTCCCGCAGGCTAGTCGAGTAAAAACACGTGCGAGGTTTTGTGGGATGCGCATGCGCAGGTTTTGTGGGATGCGCATGGCTAGTCGAGCAAAAACACGTGTGAGAGGATGCATCCCGCAGGCTAGTCGAGCAAAAACACGTGCGAGAGGATGCATCCCGCAGGCTAGTCGAGTAAAAACACGTGCGAGAGGATGCATCCCGCAGGCAAGTCGAGTAAAAACACGTGCGAGAGGATGCATCCCGCAGGCTAGTCGAGTAAAAACACGTGCGAGAGGATGCATTCCGCAGGCTAGTCGAGTAAAAACACGTGCGAGAGGATGCATCCCGCAGGCTAGTCGAGTAAAAACACGTGCGAGAGGATGCATCCCGCAGGCTAGTCGAGTAAAAACACGTGTGAGAGGATGCTTCCCGCAGGCTAGTCGATTAAAAACACGTGCGAGAGGATGCATCCCGCAGGCTAGTCGTGTAAAAACACGTGCGAGAGGATGCATCCCGCAGGCTATTCGGATAAAAACACATGCGAGAGGATGCATCCCGCAGGCTAGTCGAGTAAAAACACGTGCGAGAGGATGCTTCCCGCAGGCTAGTCGAGTAAAAACACGTGCCAGAGGATGCATCCCGCAGGCTAGTCGAGTAAAAACACGTGCGAGAGGATGCATCCCGCAGCCTAGTCGAGTAAAAACACGTGAGAGAGGATGCATCCCGCAGGCTAGTCGGTTAAAAACACGTGCGAGATGATGCATCCCGCAGGCTAGTCGAGTAAAAACACGTGCGAGAGGATGCATCCCGCAGGCTAGTCGAGTAGAAACGCGTGCGAGAGGATGCATCCCGCAGGCTAGTCGAGTAAAAACACGTGCGAGAGGATGCATCCCGCAGGCTAGTCGAGTAAAAACACGTGCGAGAGGATGCATCCCGCATGCTAGTCGGGTAAAAACACGTGCGAGAGGATGCTTCCCGCAGGCTAGACGAGTAAAAACACGTGCGAGGTTTTGTGGGATGCGCATGGCTAGTCGAGCAAAAACACGTGTGAGAGGATGCATCCCGCAGGCTAGTCGAGCAAAAACACGTGCGAGAGGATGCATCCCGCAGGCTAGTCGAGTATAAACACGTGCGAGAGGATGCATCCCGCAGACTAGTCGAGTAAAAACACGTGCGAGAGGTTGCATCCCGCAGGCTAGTCGAGTAGAAACGCGTGCGAGAGGATGCATCCCGCAGGCTAGTCGAGTAAAAACACGTGCGAGAGGATGCATCCCGCAGGCTAGTCGAGTAAAAACACGTGCGAGAGGATGCATCCCGCAGGCTAGTCGAGTAAAAACACGTGCGAGAGGATGCATCCCGCAGGCTAGTCGAGTAAAAACACGTGTGAGAGGATGCATCCCGCAGGCTAGTCGATTAAAAACACGTGCGAGAGGATGCATCCCGCAGGCTAGTCGAGTAAAAACACGTGCGAGAGGATGCATCCCGCAGGCTATTCGGATAAAAACACATGCGAGAGGATGCATCCCGCAGGCTAGTCGAGTAAAAACACGTGCGAGAGGATGCTTCCCGCAGGCTAGTCGAGTAAAAACACGTGCGAGAGGATGCATCCCGCAGGCTAGTCGAGTAAAAACACGTGCGAGAGGATGCATCCCGCAGGCTAGTCGAGTAAAAACACGAGCGAGAGGATGCATCCCGCAGGCTAGTCGAGCAAAAACACGTGCGAGAGGATGCATCCCGCAGGCTAGTCGAGTAAAAACACGTGCGAGAGGATGCATCCCGCAGGCTAGTCGAGTAGAAACACGTGCTAGAGGATGCTTCCCGCAGGCTAGTCGAGTAAAAACACGTGCGAGATGATGCATCCCGCAGGCTAGTCGAGTAGAAACGCGTGCGAGAGGATGCATCCCGCAGGCTAGTCGAGTAAAAACACGTGCGAGAGGATGCATCCCGCAGGCTAGTCGAGTAAAAACACGTGCGAGAGGATGCATCCCGCAGGCTAGTCGAGTAGAAACACGTCCTAGAGGATGCTTCCCGCAGGCTAGTCGAGTAAAAACACGTGCGAGATGATGCATCCCGCAGGCTAGTCGAGTAAAAACACGTGCTGGAGGATGCATCCCGCAGGC
>NW_027469789.1:0-64529 GCF_051020765.1 Lasioglossum baleicum | reverse complement strand
AGTGAACAACACCAATGCGGTGATTTCGAAGGTCAAACCAGATGTTGCGGCAGTAAATCCGCAGAACAGTATTGGCATTACATGCCTTAATTTACGGTTTTAATATTAAAGTAGAGTGTCCACTCCATATGATAGCGTCACCTATTGGTATGGAGTCTAACTTTTCCCCGAAGGCGGTACCTTCTGAGAAGGTATCCTGCTGCATAGAGAGTATTATGTCGTGTGTTGAGAAGCATGTTAGAATACATTTTTGGGCGTGCACCTTAATTTCATGAATGAAATAGAAGATCGAGGGTTTAAACAGTTCCAGATCGTTATCACCATCATTGAGGATCGATCAGCTAAGTCAATAGCTACACCTATCCAGTGATTCTGTGAGTCAAATCAGGTAGATCGGTAGGAAATAGGCTGAAGAGCATTGGCAAATCACACAATAATTCACGGCATGAATATTAATGTAGTGAGCCAAACCGTTGGAGATCATTACCAATTCGTATAAAGTCAATCCTTTTACAGAATACCGTACCCGTCGAGAAGCTTACCCGCCGAATCGAGAGGACAACTTCGTGTTCAGAGGATCAAATTAATAATCATCTTAGTTTCGGGGATCTTAATATCATTGTGAAAAAGAAGGTCGAGTTTCGAACCGTTCGGGTACTTTTCCACCTTCAGAGAGACACGAACGTCTATGTCAGTAGATACACCCATCCTGCCTTTCCGAGACTCAAACAGGGTATTCCGGAATTAAATCACACTAAGCAGCATTGGCAATAGACACCCTTACATAACGACATGATTATTAAGGTCGAGAGTCCAAACGCCGTAGAACATTACCAGTTGGGTGGAACATCATTCTTCTGAACCAATACGATACCTTCCACGATCCCAACCTGCAGCAGAGACTGTACTCCTTAGTTTACACGTTTTCAAAATATTAGACATTTTTAGCAGACGGACACATTATTTTCATGCATACATAGGAATATCGAGGTCAAATCGTGAGAGAACGTTACCAGCTTCTTAGGGAGTCGCACTTCGTAGAAAATAGCATCACCTATCCACTGATTCCGAGAGTCAAACCAGGTATTCCGGAATAGCGGGAATTAGAGAGCATTAGACACCCTAATTCACGGAACAAATATTGATGTACACAGTCAACGGTTCCAGAACGTTACATATTAGTATGCAGTTAAACTTTTTACCGCATACCTTACCCTCCGAGAACCTAATCCGCATTAGGTAATGCCTTGCATAGTAATCACGGAAACATTTAGTAGATATTTTAACAGAGGGACACATTGCTTCCTTTTATGCGCAGCAGAATCGAAAGTCAAACCGTTCGAGAACGTAACCACCTCCTTTGAGAGTTGCACAGCGTCGTCGATGCCATCAACTGTCTGTGATACCGAGAGTCAAACCAGTCACTCCGGGTGTATATCCGCTGGTCAGTATTTGCAATAGACACCTTAATTCGCGGTATGAATATTATTGTATACAGTCAAACCGTCGGAAAACATTGCCGATGAGAATAAAGTCAAACGATTACAGAATATCATACCCTTCGAAATATTAACACTATGGATCGGGAGTATAACTTCGGGTACAGAGAAAGCAACTGAGTCCATTTCAGTGACGGGCACCTTAACTTTCAGTATCAATAAGAAATCGGGGGTCACACCGTACGTGAAAGGCGCCACATTCTGTGAGAGATGAACGGCTATGTCAATAGCATCACCCATGCTGCGATGCCGAGAGTCAAACCTGGTATTCCAGGTGTAAATCCGCTGAACATTATTGGCAATAGTCTCCATAATTCACGGTTTGAATATTAAATTGGGCGTCAATATATTTGACAGCATTGCCATTTGCTATGAAGTCAATGACATAACCGATAACCTTACCTTCGGAGACGCTAACCCGCTGCATCGGGATTATAGCATGGTGTTTAGAGAAACACATACATATACAACTTAATGACGGCACATTAAATCATGTATGAATTACAATACCGAACGTCATAGCGTTTGAGATCGTTACCACCTTCTCGGTGAGACGACCGGTTACGTCAATGGCTTCGCCTACCTGTGATTCTGTGAGGCAATCCGGGTATTCCGAAAGCAAGACCGCTCAACAGTATGGTCAATAGACACCATAATTATCGGTTTGAATATTATAGTGGATCGCCAAACTGTTTCAGAGAGTTGCCAATTTGTATTAAGTCAGACACTTTACCGATAGACTTATATTCAGAGAAGCTAACCTGCCGCTTGCAGAGTATGACTTCGTGCTCAGTGAACGAAATTGGTATTCATTTCAGGGATGGCCACCATATATTTCCGTATGGAGTAGAAGATCGAAGGTCAGACCGTTCGAGATTGTTAGCGCCTTCTGTGAAATACGAACCGATAAATAAGTAGCTCCACCTACCTTGCGATTCAGAGTGTCAAACCAGGTAAGCCGGAAGTAAATCCGTTTAAGAGTATTAGTAATAAACACCTGCATTTACGGCTTGAATATTAACGTAGAGCGTCAAACCGTTGAGAACCACCCACTTTGAGATTCGAACTAACAATTCAATAGCTCCACCTATCCTGTGATGCCGAGTGTCAAACAGGTAGTCCGAGGGTAAATCCCCTGAAGGGTGTTGGCAATAGATACCATAATTCGCGGAGTGAATGTTAAAGTAGATCGTCACCACCATGCAAGAAAGTTACTAACTGCTATAAAGTCAAAGGTTTTATAGAGTGCCTTACCGTACAACAAGCTAAAGCGCCGTATCGAGAGTATAGATAGGTGTTACGGGAAACTCGTTAGAATACAATTTAGTGACGGCGCCTTATGTTTTTGCGCGAATTAGGAGATCAAGTGTCAAACAGTTTGAGAGAGGTACCATCTTCTGTGATAGGCGATTAGATATGTCCATAAGCATCACCTATACTGTGATTACGAAAGTCAAACCAGGTACTCTGGGCCGCCCAAAATCCGCTGCACAGTAATGGCGTTATAGGCCATACCTCCAGGTATAAATAATAAAGTGCAGAGTGAAACCATTGTAGAACATAACAATTTGGCATAGAGTCGAACTTTTTACCGCAGGACTTACCTTCCGAAGTATCATCCCGCTGTTGCGATTGGCTAGATTAGTGTTCACCGGAATAAATTAATAGACATTATGGTACACAGACACCATATTTGCATGTATGAATAGGATGATCGAGGGTCAAATGGTGCGAGAACGTTACCACCTCCTACTATAGTCCAATTGCTAAATCAGTAGGTACTCATATCCTGCCGATCCGAGAGTCAGATCACGTACTCCCGGAGTGAATCCACAGAACAGTACTACCAATAGCCGCGATAATTCACGATACGAATGTTAAAGTGGATCTCAAATCTTTGTCGAACGTTACACATTGGCATATCGTCAAACTTTTTACAGAGGACCTTACCTTCCGATACCCTAATCTGCTGTGTCGATGGACTAAATTCGTGTTCAATCACGCAGCCTCATATTCTGTATCGTGACGGGCAACGTCCTTTTCATGTATGAATAAGAAGATCGATATGCTTGCTATTCCAGGACGATACAGCTTTCTGTTTGATTCGCACAACTAAGTCAATAGCTTCACCTAGCCTACGATTACTAGCTTCGAACCAGGTAATCCGGGAGAAAATCCGCTGGACATGATTGGGAATGGACACCCTAATGTAGGTTTGGTATATTAACTCATAACTCCAAGCCGATGCAGAACGTTACCTACTGGTATAAAGTAATTCGTCTCACCGAATACCATACATGAGTACACCTAACCCGCTGTAGACAGTGCCTTACTTATTGTTCTCGGAAGCAAATTATTAGACGTTATAGCAGAAGCGCTCGTTATTTTCGTGTATGAACAAAATCATCGACTGTCATACGGTTCGAGGATGGTCTCATTTTCCATGAGAGTCGAATGGAAATGTTAGTGGCTTCACCTATCCTGTATTTCCGATAGCCGCGCCATGTATTCCGGGAGTCCAATCCGCTGAATATTATTGGCAAATGACTCTATATTTCACGGTTTGAATACGTATGTAGAGCGTCAAGCGGCTGGAGTGCGATACTAATCGAAACGAATATCGTCGTGTCCAGAGAAATACATGAGTATACATTTTAGAGACCGGCACCATAATTTCTTGCATCAATTAGAAGATCGGAGTTCAAACGAACCAGAGTTTTACCACGTTCGCTGAGAGTCGAATGACTGAGACAATAGTTCCACCTATGCTGCGATTCGGCCAGTCAAACCAGGTATCCCTGAAGTAAATCCACTGATCAGTATTGGCAATTGACACCATAATTCGCTGTATGAATATTTAAGTAGAGCCCCAAACCGTAGGAGAACTTTACCAATTGGTATGACGATAAACTTCTTTCCGGGCACCCTACCATCGGCGAACTAAACCCGCTGTATCGAGGGTATAACATCGTGTTCGGAAAAACATATTAGAATACATTTTAATGACGGGAACCTTAGTTCACGTATGAATTTTATGCTCAAATGTCAATACTTTCGAGAACGTTACCACCTTCTTGAGGATCGAGAGTCTAGTCAGTATCTACAACTATCATGCGGTTCCGATGGTTCTGGCCATATGTACCGGATGTCACTCAGCAGTTGCAGTATTACCAATGCAGACGTTCATTCACGGTATGAATATTAAAGCAGAGCGGTCAAATATTGTAGAACGTTACGTATTGATGTAGTGTGAATCTTTCTCGCAGGGCCTTACCTTCTGAGAAACAAACCCGGTGTATCGAGGGTATAACTTCGTGTTTAAAATAAGGAAATTTGTATTCATTTTAGTACGCGCACCTCAATCTCATGGATGAATAATGAGATAGCGAGTCAATCCGTTCAGGAACGTTATCAACTTTTGAGAGTCGCACAGCTAAGTCAGTACCTTCACCGATCCTGAATATTCGACAGTCAAACCAGGTATTCCGGAGGCAATCCTCAGTGCAGTATTATCATCTGGCGCGTTAATTCATCGTATGGATATTAAATATAGAACGTCAAACCATTTGAGAACGTTTCGAATTGCTATAAAGTCAAAAGTTTGAACAAAGACATTACCGCCCAAAAAATCTAATCCGCTGTATCGAGAGTATAACTCCGTGTTCAGAGATCGAAATTAGTATTCGTTTCATTGACTGGCACCTTGACTTCATGTATAAATTGGACGATCGGGGATCAAACAGTCGCGAATGTTGCCACCATCTGTGAGAGACGATCTTCTAAGTCAATAGCTTCACCTATCGAGTGATTCATATTGTGAAACCAGGTGTACCTGGTGTAAATCGGCTTAGGAGTCTTGGCAACAGACACTTCAATACACGGTTTGAATATTCAAATTGAGAGTCAGACCGCTCGCGAACGTTGCCACCTTCCGCGGGAGATGAACCGCTTACCCACTACCTTCACCAATCCTGTTATTCCGAGTGTCATGCCAGGTATAGCTGGTGTATATGCGCTGTACACTGTTGGCAATGGACACCGTAGTTCACGGGATGAATATTAAAGTAGAGCGTGTACAGATTTAGAACGTCAACTATTCGTATAAAGTCAAACTTTTACCGAAGACCTTAGCCGTCCAGAACGTAGCCCGCAGCATCGGAAGTATAATATTGTGTTCAGAGGATCAAATTAATTTACATTTTGGTGTCGGTCACCATAATTTCATGTATGAATTAGAAGATCGAATGTCAAGCTATTCGAGTACGATTCCACCTTCATTCAGAGTCGAACGCCTGAGTCCATAGCCTCTCCTATCCTGTGATTCTGAGAGTCAAATCAGGTAATCCGGGAGGAAATCCGCCGATGAGTATTGGCAAATGACACTATATCTCAAGGCATGAATATTAACGTAGTGAGTGAAACTGTTGCAGAACGTTACCAATTCGTATGAAGTCATTCCTTTTACCGAATGCCTTACATTTCGAGAAGCTAGCCCGCCGTATCGGGAGTATAACTTCGTGTTTAGAGAAACACATTAGTATACATTGTGGTGACGGCATCTAAATTTCGTGTATGAATTAGAATGTCGAGTGTAAAACAGTTCGTGACCGTAACCACCATCTAAGATATTCGTACAGCTACGGCAATAGCTTCACATATCCAGTGATTCCGAAAGCCAAACCAGATATTCCGGGAGTAAATGCGCTGAACAGTGTTAGTAACAGACACCTTCATTCACGGATTGAGTATTAAAGCAGGCCGACATTCTGCTGTAGAACATTGCCAATAGGTGTACGGTCAAACTACATACAGAATTCCCTTACCTCCGAAAATCTGATTGGCTGTACCGAGAGTATAACACCGCGTACGTGTTCAGAGAAAGAAGTTAGTCTCCATTTTAGTGAAGAGCACCTTAATTTCATGCGTAAATATAAGTTCCACTGTCCAGCCGTTCGACAACGTTTCCAACCTCTGTGAGAGACGAACGGCTAAGACAATAGCTTCACTGAACCTGTGATTCCGAACTTCGATCCAGGTATTCCGGGGGTAAATGCGCTGCACAATATTGGCAATAGACACCTATCTTTACGGTTTGAATATTAAAAGAGACCGTGAATGCGATTTAGACCGTTGCCAATTAGTATAAGCATAATCTCTTTACCGAGAACCTTACCTTCGGAGAAGTTATCCCGCTGTTGCGAGAGTATGACTTCGTGTTCGGAGAACGAATTTATTATTCATTTCGGTGATGGCCATCGTATCTTTGTGTATGAAGTAGAAGATCGAAGGTCAGACCGTTCGAGAATGTTAGCTCCTACTGTGAAGTACGAACATATATATAAGTAGCTTCACCTCACGTGTGATTCGGAGTGTCAAACCAGGTAATCCGAAAGAAAATCCTCTGTTGAGTATAGGCAACTGACACCATAATTCACGGCTTGAGTATTAAAGCAGGCTGTGAAGCCGTTGCAGAACATTACCTATACGTGCAGGGTCATGTTACAGAATGCATTACCCTCCGAAAATTGGACCGCTTTATGGAGAGCGTAACAGCCTGTTCAGGGGTGCGAAATAGTATACATTTTAGTGACTGGGGCAATAATTTCATGTATGCATAAGAAGCTCGAAGGTCAAACCGTTGGAGACCGTTAACACCTTCTGCTAAAAACGAATGTCTATGTCAAGAGCTTCACCCATCCTGTTATTTGTAGAGCCAGACCAGGTATTGCTGGAAAAAATCCCCTGTATAACATCGGCATTAATGCTCCAATTCACGGAATAAATATTAAAGTACAGAGTGAAACCGTTCTAGAGCGATAGCTGTTAGCATGCAGTTAAACTTTTTACCGGATACCATACCCTCCGATACCTAACTCGCCGTATGTAGTGCCTTGCTTAGTGTTCACGGAAAAATATTGGTAGTTATTTCACTAGACGGACACTTCATTTTCTTGTACGAGTAGCAGAATCGAAAGTCAAACAGTTCGAGAACATTGCCACCTTTCTTTAGAGTCGCACAGCTGAGTCAGTAGCTTCATGTATCCTGTGATTTCGAGAGTCGGTCCAGGTGTTCCTGGAGCAAATCCACAGAACAGAGTTGGCAAATACACCTTAGTGCACGGTTCGAATATTAAAGCAGTGCGCAAAACCGTTGTAGAACGTTACCTATTCGGATAGAATCAAACATTCTCCCGAATCCCTTACCTCCCGATTAGTCCAGCCAGCTGTAGCGAGTGCCTTGATTAGTGTTCATAGAAACATATAAGTTGGAATGTTAGAGGCGCGCACCTTAATTTCATTTATGAATTAGGGCACCGATGGTCAATCCGTTCGAGAACTCTACCACCTTGTTTGTAAATCGAACCGCTTAAATAATACGTTCACCAATCCTTTGATTCCGAGAGTCAAACCAGGTATTCCGGGCGAAAATACGCAGACCATTAATGGCCACAGACATCTTAACTCACGGATTTAATCGTAATGTAAGGCGACAATCGGTTTGAGAGCGTTACCTATTCGCATGGACTAAATCTTTTTACCGAAGACCTGACCTTCCAAGAAGCCCAACTCGCTATTGGGAGAAACATGCTTAGAATTCACGGAAACAAATTATCAGACATTTTAGCCGATGGACTCTGTAATACCATGTATGAATAAAGAAATCCACGGTCAAACTATCCGAGAACGTTAGCACCTTCTTCGAGAGTGGAACTGCGATGTCAGTGGCTTCAACTATCCTGTAATTCCGGTTATCAAACCAGGTTTTCCTTGAGTTAATCCGCTGAGCAGTACTGGCAATAAACACCTTAAATCACGATATGAATATTAAGGTGGAGATTCTATACGCCGGAGAGCATTATTATTTGACATAAAGTCCTTCTTTTTACCGAAAACATTACATTCCTGGATCATATCCCGCTGTAGCGAGTGTCATGCAGAGTGCTGATGGAAACAAATTAGTAGACATTATAGCAGAAGCACCCCTTATTTTCTTATATGAATGAGAAGATCGGAAGGACAACCGTTCCAGAACGTTACCACCTTCATTCAGAGACGCATATCTAAGAAAATAGCTTCCCCTATTTTTGTGCTTCCGAGAGTCACACCAGGTATATCTGGAGTAAATCCGCTGTACAGTAATGGCAATGGATACCTTAATTCGCAGTTTGTGTGTGCAAGTAGAACGTCGCAACGTTTGAGAGCATTACCTATTGGTATAAGGTCATAGTCCTTCCCGGATACCTTACCTTCCGAGAACATAACCTGCTGCATCTTGTGTATAACATCGTGTTCACAAAAAGAAATTTGAAGACATTTTAACACACGCACACATTAATTTCATGTATCAATTGAAAGATTGATGGTGAGACCGTCGGAGAAAGTTTACTCCTTCTTCTAGAGCCGCACTACTATGAAAATCGTTTCACGTATCCTGTGATTCCGAGAGGCAAACCACGTAATCCGAGAATAAGTCTGCTGAATAGCATTGGCAATTGACAACTTAATTCACGGTTTGAATATTGAAGCAGATAGTCAATACATTCGGGAACGTTTCCGACTGGTACAAATTCAAACGTTTTATCGAGTAACTTATCTTCCTTGAACCAACACCTAACTAGCGATTGTCTATCTTGGTGTTGAAGAAAACAGATTACTAGATATTTTAGCAAACGGTTAAAATAATTGCATGTATGAATAGGAAAATCCGGAGTCAATGCGATCGAGAACGATAACATCTTCTTTAAAAACCGAGCAGCTAAGTCAATGGTTTCACGTATCTTGTTATCCGTTGGTCATACCAGTCAGTCCGGGAATCAGTCCTTCATGCATTATTACCAACGGACATCTTAATTCATGGTACAAATATTCATGTCGAGAGTGAATCCCTTCGAGAACGATTGCACTTGCTATGTAGTCGAAACTTACACAGAAGATCGTGCCTTCTGAGAAACAACATCCGCTGCAGCGAGAGTATAATATCGTACTCAGGGGAACAAATTTGTGTGCACTTTAGTAGCGGTCGTCTTAATTTCGTGCATAAAACAGAAGATCGAGTGCCGAATCGATGGAGAACGTCTTCCCGTTCTTTAATTGTCGAACGACTGAGTAAATAACTTCACCCATCTTGTGATTCCTAGAATCAAACCAGGTATTCCGGGAGTAAATGAGCTGAACAGTATCAGCAATCGATACCTCAATTCACGGTATGAATATTAAAGTACAGAGTCAAAATGTTGTAGAACGTTGCGTATTGCTTCAGAGTGAAACGTTTCACCGAACACATTACACTCCGGGAAGATAACCCGGCGTATGGTGTGTATAATTTCATGTACAGAAAAGCCCATTAATAACTACTTTACTGACGTGCACCTTTACATCATAAATGAATTAGAAGGTCGAGTGTCAAACTGTGCGGGAAGGTGACCACCTTGTTGACATTCGATCAAAAGTCAAATGCCTTGCTGAAGACCATACCTTCCGGGAACCTAACGCGCCACATCGTGAGAATAACATCGTGTTCAGAGAAAGAAATTCGTCTTCCTTTCAGTGATGAGCACCGTAACATCATGTACGAATGAGTAGATCGAACGTCAGGCCGTTCGAGATCGTTGCCACCTTCAGTGAGAGACGAGCGGCTACGTCAATACCTTCGCCGATCCTCCGATTCCAAGAGTCAAACCAGGTGTTTCTCACGTAAATCCGCAGAACAGCATTGGTTATAGATACCTTCATTCACGGTTTGAATATTAAAATAGAGCGTCAAGCCGTTTGAGAACGATACTCATTTCTATGAAGTCAAACGTTTTACCGGTTTGCCTTACCGTCCGAGAAGACATCCCGCCGTATAAAGCGTTTAGTTATGTGTTCAGGGAAACGCATAAGAACCATTTTAGTGATGGGGACCATAATTTCAATATGAGTACGAAGACCAGGGGTCAAACCGTACGAGGACGCTACCACCTCCCGTGTGAGACGAACGGCTAAGTCATCAGCTTCACCTATATTCGTGATTCCGGGAATCAAGCATGCAATTCCTGGAGTAAGTCCGCTGAACAGTATTGGCAATAGACACCTTCATCCAGGGTTTGAATATTAAAGCATACAGTTAAACCATTGTATGACTTCAACTATTGGCATAGAATCATACTTCTTACCGAAGGCCTTACCTTCCGAGAAGAACAACACTCTGCAAGGGGTGCCTTGCTCAACGTTCATGAAAATATATGAGTAGACATTTTAGTGACGGCACCTAATTTCATGTATGAATTATAAAATCTAGTGACAAACCTTTCGAGAATATAATTTATACTAATTTGATTCTATATCCTCGAAGTCACACCTTCGATGAGGCGGGTTTGCTTCTCGGGCGGCAAGGCTTTTTGTAAAATGCTTGACATTGTACTAACTGGTAACGATTCCACACGGGGTGACGCTCTATTTTAAAATGCAAACCATGGAGTAAATAGTCTGTAGCCAATAATGATCAGCGGATTTACTATCGGAATACCTGGTTGGACTCTCAGAATCACAGGTATATGTGGAGTTATTGACTTATCCGTTCGGTTCTAAAACGGGGTGGTAACGTTCTCGTACAATTTGACATTTAATCTACGAATTCATACCTGGACCTATGGTGGACATCAGTAAACTGTATACTAATTTATTTCTCTGTACACGAAGATATACACTCGATACAGCGGCATACGTTCTCGGAAGGTAAGGCCTTTGCTATGTAGTTTGACTATACATCAATATGTACCGTTCTACAACGTTTTGACTCCGAACATTAATATACATACCGTGAACTCAGGTGTCGATTGCTAATACTGTACCGCGGTATTACTCCCGGAATACCTGGATGTCTCTCGCAATCGCTGGACAGGTGAAGCCATTGACTTAGCCGTTCGGCCCTCACGGAATGTGGTGACGTTCTCGAAATGCCAAAACCTCGATTTCCTAATCCATACATGAAATTAATGTGCAGGTCACTAAAACTGATACTAACTTGCTTCTCTGAGCTCGAAGCTATAATCTCGACAGAGCGGGTTAACTTTTCGGAAAATATGGCCTTCGGTAGAATGTCAGACTATATAGCAATAGGTATCGTTCTACAAAGCATTGACCCTGTTCTTCAATATTTATACCTCGTAATTGTGTGTCTAATGCCAATACTGCCCAGCGGGTTTACACGCGATTTACGCTGTTTTACTCTTGGGATCGCAGAGTTGTTGAATCACTTATCTTAGCCTTTAGACCATAAAGGTGCTGGCAACGTTCACAAAAGGCATTACTCATGATTTTCCTATTCGTATAGGTAAATAAGGTGCCCGTAATTCAAACGTATGCTAATATGTTTCGCTCCACACGAAGTTATACACTCGATGCAGCGGGTTAAGCTAACAGGAGGAAAGCTATTCTGGACAAAAGGCTTTTATACCAATTGGAAATGTTCTCCGTGCCTTTGACTCTCTAGTTTAATATTCATACAGTGAATTACGGTGACTCTTGCCAATACGGTACTGAGCATTTACTCCGGGAGTTCCAGGTTTGACTCTAGCATGCGCAGGATAAGTGAAGCTACTTACTTGGCCGTTCGATTCTCAAGGAAGATATTGTGTCAGCTGTTCGAATCTCATGGAAGGTGGTCACATTCTCGAACGGTTTGACCCTTGATCTTCTAATTCATACACGAAGATAAGCTACCCGTCACTGAAATGAATACTAATTTTTTGTTCTGAACACAAAGTTATATTCTGGATACAGCGGGTCAGGTCCTTGGTATGTAAGGTCTACTTTAAAACGTTTGACCTTATACAAATTGGTAACTCTCTCAAAAGGTTTGACGCTCTACATTAATATTTGAAACGCGAATTAAGGTGTCTATTGCCAAAATTCTTCGGCGGATTTCCTCCTGGAATACTTAGTTTGACTCTCAGAACCACATGATACGTGAAGCTATTGACTTAGGCGGTCGTCTCTCACAGATGGTGGTAACTTTCTTGAACGGTTTGACCCTCGATCTACTTATCCATATTGAAATTAAGGACCCGTCACTAAAATGTTTAATAATGTGATGCTCTGAGCACGAAGTTATACCCACGATACTGCGGCTTATAATCTCGGTAGGTAAGGTTTGCGATAAGGAGTATGACTTTATACTAGTTGGTACCGTTCTCAAACGATTTGTGTCTCTACATTAATATTCATGTTGTGAATTAATGTTTCCATTGGCAATGCTGTTCAGCTGATTAACTCTCGAATTACCTGGCTTGAATCTCGATACTTCAGGATTGGTGAGATGCAGTTCACATAGCCGATCGTCTCTCACAGAAAGTGACAACGTTCTCGGGCGGCTTGACACTCGATATTATAATTCAGTCATGAAGATAAGGTACACGTCACTGAATCGGAGGGTAACTTCTTTCTCTGAACGCGATGTTAAACTCTCGATACAGTCGGATAATTTTTCGAGGGATAAGGTCTTCGGTAAGACGGTTGACTTTGTAGCAATTGGTAACAATCTACATCGGTTTGACGGTCTGCTTTAATACTCACACTGTGTATTAAAGTGTCAATTGCCAACACTGCTCAGGAGATTTAGTTCCGGATTACCAGATTTGACTAACAGAATCACATGATAGGTGAAGCTATTGAACTAGCCGTTCGAATCTCAAAGAAGGTGGTAACAGTCTGGAACGGTTTGACCCTCGATCTCCTAATTCATTCTTGAAATAACGGAGCCCGTTACTAAATTGAATACTAATGTGTTTCCCTTACCAGGAGGCTATACTCACGATACGGCTGGTTAGGTTTGGGATTCGGTAAAACGTTTGACTTTTTAGCAAATGTGACGATCTCACACAGTCTGACGATAGAATTTAATTAACAATCCGCGAATTAAGGTATCTATTGCCAATACTGTACAGCGCATTTACCGCCGGGATATCTGGTTTGACATTCGGAATCACAGGGTAAGTGAATCTACTGACTGAGACGCCCGACTCTCACGGCTGGTGGTACCGTTCTGGATCGATTTGAGCCTCGATCCAGTAATTCATACATGTGAAGCATTTGACTTTGCCGCTCGACATTCAGAGAAGGTGATAACGTTCCCGTTATGTTTTACCCTACATCTTCTTATTTTTACATGAAGTTAAGGTGCCCGTCACTGAAATGAAGACTAATTTCCTTCTCTCAACACGCGGTTATACGCTCGATGGGGCTGGTTAGGTTCCTGGGCGGTAGGGCCTTCACTAAAACCTTAGACATTTAAAATTTTAGACCAGGAGGTAAGGTCCTACAAAGCTTGGACTGTGAACTTTAATATTCAATCCGTGAATTAAGGTATGCACTGCCTATAGTGTACAGAGGATTGACTACCGGAATACATTGTTTGAATATTGGAATAATAGGATAAATCAAGCTGCAAACTTATCCGTTTGACTACCAAAGAAGATAGGACTGTCCTCGATAGTTTTTACCCTCAATTTCTTAATTCGTACATGAAATTAAGGTGCGCATGACTTAAGTGCATACTATCTTGCTTCTCCGAACACGGAGATATACTGTCGATACAGTGGATTTGCTTTTCGGAAGGTAAGGCCCTCGGTAAAAGTTTGAATCTATACGAATAGATAACGATCTATAACGGTTTGGCGCTCTACTTTAATATTCACACCGTAAATTAAGGCGTCTAATACCAATACTGTCCTGCGGATTTACTTCAGGAATATCTGGAATAACTCTCCGAATCTCGGGATAGGTGAGACTATTGACTTAGCCGTTCTTCTCACACAGAAGGTGGTAAGGTTCTCGAACGGTCTGAACCGCGATATTATAATTCATGCATGCAATTAATGTGCTCGTCGCTACATCGTACTCTAATTCGTGCCACTCAACACGATGTTATACTGCCGATACAGCGGGTTAGTTTTTCGGAGGTTAAGTTCTTCGGTTAGGCGTGTGACTTTATAGGAATTTGTAACGTTCTCAAACGGTTGATCGCTATAATATAATATTCACAGAGTGAATTATGGTGTCTGTTGTCAATTCTGTGCAGCGAATTTACTCCCGGCATATCAGGATTGATATTCGGTACCTCAGGATATGTGAAGCTGGTGACATTGCCGTTCAACCATCCAAGTAGGTGGAAACGTCATCAAACGATTTGACTCACGATGTTCTACTTCATAAATATTAATCCGGTGCCGTTCACTGAAATGAATATTAAATTCTTTCTCTGAACGCGGCATTATATTCTCGGTGAGGCAGCTGAGTTTCGCGGAAATTAGCAGCTTCGGTAAAACATTAGACTTTAGACCAATTTGTATCTCTCTCAAACTGTTTGACGCTCTGCCTTAATATTCAATTCTATTGACATAGATATTCGAACCACACAAAAGGTGCCATAGTTCTCGAGCGGATCGACCCAGTATCTCTCAATTAATGCATGAAATTGAGGTGCTATACGCTCCCAATACGGCGGGTCAACCTCACGGGCGGTAATGCTATCTGTAAAATGTTTGACTCTGTAGGATTTGGAAACGTTCTCAAACGGTTTGACGCTCTACGTTAATGTTCATACTGAGAATTATAGTGTCTATTGCCAATGCTGTCCAGCAGTTTTACTCCTGGAATACCAGGCTTGACTCCCGGAATCACAACTCTACGTGAAGCTATTGATTCGGCCGGTCGACTCTCAAAAAGCGCGGCAACATCATGGAAGGGTGTTGCCAATAGACACCTTAATTCACCGTTTGAATGGCAATGTAGATTGTCACCCCGTTTGAGAATGTTTCCAGTTGCTATAAAGACAAACGTTTTATCGAAGGCCTTACCGTCCGAGTAGCTAGTCCGACGTATCGAGATTATGGCTTCGCGCTTAGGGAAACAATTGGTATACAATTTAGTGCCGAAGACCATAATTTCATGCATGAATTAGGAGATGGAGTGTCAAACCGCTCGAGAACGATGCCACCATCAGTGAGTGACGAACTTCTAAGTCAATAGCTACACCTATCCAGTGATTCGGAGTGTCAAACCAGGTTTTCCTGGATTAAATCCGCTGAGGACTGTTGGCAACAGACACTTCAGTTCAGGGTTGGAATATTAAAATTGTGCGTCAAGCCGTTTCTGAACGTTACATTTTGTTATAAAGTCAATCGTCTTACCCAAGACTGTACCTCCCGCCAACCACACCTGCTTCATCGAGAGTGTAACTTCGTGTTCAGAGGAACAAACTAGTAAACGTTTTAGAGACGGGGTACTTAACTTCTTTATTAATACTAAGATGGAGTGGCAAACCGTTCGAGAACGTAATCACCCGCTTTGAGAGTCGTACGGCTAAATCTATTGTTACACCTACCCTTGATTCCGAGAGTCAAATCAGGAAATCCGGAAATAAATTCCCAACGCAGTATCGGATAGGGACACCTTAACTCACGGTATGAACATCAAACTTTAGAGTGAAACCGTCGCAGTATATTACAAATTTGTCTATGGCCATTTTTTTCACCGAATATCTTACTTTCCGTGAATAAAACCCATTGCAGCGAGTGTCTTGCTTAGTGCTCTCGGAAATATATTACTAGACATTTTAACTCATGGACGCCTTATTTTCATGTATGAATGGAACGATGGATAGTTATATCGTCGTAAAAAGATCCCTCATCCCTTGAGAGTCGAACGGATAAGACCATAGCTTCACACAGCCAGTGTTTCGGAGAGTCAAACCAGGTATACCTGGAGTAAATCCGCTGAACATTATTGGCAATAGATACCTTAATTCGCGATGTGAATAATAAAATGGAGTGTCACACCTTGTGAGAACGTTACTAATTGCTATAAAGTGAAATGCTTTACCGAATGCCCTACCGTTCGAGGAGCTAACCCGCCGTATCGAAAGTATAGCTACGTGGTTAGGGAAATACATTCGTATACAATTTAGTGACGGTACCCTAGATTCAAGCATGAATTAGAATATCGATAGTCAAACTGTCCGAGAACGTTACCTCCTTCTTTCAGAGTCGTACTACTATGTCAATAGCTTCACCAACCCTGTGATACCGAGAGGAAAACCACATAATCCGAGAGTCAATCTGCTGTGCAGTATTGTCATCATACACTCTATATAACGGTATAATTCATAATGCCACGATGCAAACCTTCGTAGACCGTTAGGAATTGGTTAACAATCAATCTATTTGCCGATGGCCTTACCTTCCGAGAAGATAACACACAGTATAGAGAGTATAACTTCGTGTTCAGAGAAGCCACGCGGTATCCATTTCAGCGACGGGTTCCTTAATATCCTGCACGAAATAGAAGGTCGAGAGCCAAACATATCGGGATCCTGACCACCTTCGTTGAGAGCCGAACGGCCAAATCAATAGCTTCACACGTACTGCGATTCAAAGAGTCAAACTAGGTATTTCGGGCGCAGATACGCTGAAGAGTATTGGCAATAGACACGGTACGAATATTAAAGCAATCCGTCAACCCGTTGTAGACAGTTACCTATTAGTAAAGTGTCAACCGCTTTACCGATAGTCACCTCGGAGGAGCTAACCTGTCGCTTCGATAGCATAATGTCGCGTTCAGAGAACGATATTAGTATTCATTTCAGTGAATGGCACCTTTACTTTATGTATCAATTAGAAGATTTAGCACTAAATCGTTCGGGAACTTTTCCGCCCACTGTGAGCATAGAACGGATGAGTCAATAGCTCCACCCACCCTATGGTTCCGAGAGTCTAACATGATAATCTGAGAGTAAATCCGCTGGAGATTATTGCCAATAGATGCCTACATTCGCGAAATGAATACTAAAATAGAGTGTCACACCGTGTGAGGACGTAACAAATTGCTACAAAGTCATACGACTTACCGAGTGCCTCACCATCGAGGTCCTAAACCGCCATATCGAGAGTATTGCTACGTGTTTAGGGATCCACATTAGTATACATTTTAGTGACGGCACCTTAAATTCGTGTATGAATTAGAATATCGATGGTGAAACCTTTCGAAATCGTCACCACCCTCCGTGAGAGTCGGAATGATAAGTCAATAGCTTCACCTACCCTGAGAATCGGAGCGTCAACCCTGGTACTACGCTAGTATGTACGCTGGACTGTATTGCCAATAGACAACTTATTTCACGGTTTCAATATTAAAGTAATGCGTCAAATCGTTTGAGAGCGTTAACAATTGCTATAAAGTCAAACGTTTTACCGAAGACAATTCATTCCGAGTTGTTCATCCCGCTCTAGGGAATGCCTAGCTTAATGTTCATGGAAACATATAAGTTGACATTCCAGAGGCGCGGTCCTTAATTTCATGTCTGAATTAGAAGATCGACGGTCAAGTCGTTCGAGAAAGCTACCGCCTTAGTTCATGATCGAACACCTTAGTAAATGGTTTCCCCTGTACTTGTGATTCCGAGAGTCACACACGGTATATCAGGAGTACATCCGCTGTGTACTATTGGCAAGGGATCTTCATTTGCGGATGGAATATTAATGTATAGTGTGAAACCGATTGAAAACATTACCAGATGGTATAAAATCAAACGTCTTACATAAGAATTCACGCTGCGTAAACCTATTCAGTAGTTTCGACAGTATAAATTCGTGATCAGAGATACAAATTAGTATGCATTTCTGTGACGCGCACCATATATTCATGTGTGAGTCAGAATGTCGCGGTTCAAAGCGAATGAGACCGTTACAACGTTCTATGAGATTCGAAAGTCTAAGTCAATGGCTTCATATGTCCAGTGTCTCCGACAATAGCAGCAGGTATCCCTGGAGTAAATGCGCTGAACAGTATTGGCAATAAACACCTTAATTCAGGGTTTGAATATTGAAATACAGCGCCACACCGATTCTGGACGATACCAATTTCTATAATGTCGCACGTATTACCGATGGCCTTAACTTCTCAGTAGCTAACCTGTCGGGGCGAAAGTATAACTTCATGCTCAGAGAAAGAAATTAGTCTTCCTGTTTGAGACGGGCACCATAATTTTATGTGTGAATAAGAAGATCGAGTGTCAAACCGCTCGAGAATGTTGCCACCTTCTGTGAGAGACGAACGGTTAAGTCAATAGGTTCACCCGCGATGCGATTACGAGGGTCAATCCCGGTATTCCGGGAGTAAATCAGCTGAAAACTTTTGGCAATAGAGTCCTTAATTCACGATATGAATATTATAGTAGAAAATGTAACCGTCGTGGAAATAACCAATTCGTATATAATAGCTTTTTACGGAAGGCATTACCTTCCGTGAATCAAGCCCGCTGTATGGAGAGTACATCTTTGTGCTCAGAGATGCAAATTATTATACATTTTAGTGAAAGGCATCATAATTTCATGTATGAATTAGAAGATCGGGCGTCATACAGTTCGAAATCGTTACGACCCTATTTGTGATTCGAACGGCTAAGTCAATGGCCCCACCTATCCTGCGATTCCGAGAGTCACGCCAGTTATTTCGGGTGTAAATCCGCTGAATAGCATTGGGAATTGACACTTTCATTCGCGGCATGAATATTACAGTAGAAGGTCAATCCGTCGGAGAACGTTACCAATTGTTATACTGCCATTCCATTCACCGAATACATTACCTTCCTAGAAACTATCCCGCTGCAGCAAGTGTCATACTTAGTGCGCACGGAAACAAATTAGTAGACATTTTAGAAGACGGACACCTTATTTTTATGTGTGAATAGAATAATCGAGTGTCAAACGGTTCGCGAACGATACCTCGTTCTTTGAGAGTCGATCGGCTAAGTCAATAGCTACAAATATCCTGTGATTCCGAAAGTCAAACCAGGCATTCCGGGAATTATTTAGCTGATCAGTATTGGCAACAGACACCTTACTCCATGATTTCCATTTTAAAATAGAGCCACACCCCGTTTGAAATAGTTACCAGATGCTCCAAGGTCAAGCGTTTTACCGAAAGTCCTACCGCCAGAGATGCAAACCCGCTGTATCGAAGGAATAACTACGAAGATAGAGAAACACATTAGTATAAGTTTTAGTGACGGCACCTAAATTTCAATATCACTAAGAAGGTCGAGAGTCATGCCGCTTGGATACGCTACCACCTTCTGTGAGAGTCGACTGGATAAGTCAATAGCTTCACCTATCCTGAAATTGCGAGAGTCCAACCAGGTATTTCAGAAGTAAATCCGCTGAAGAGTATAGGCAATGGATACCTTGATTCACAGTTTGCATAGCAAAGTAGAGAGTCAAGCCGTTTCAGAACGTTACCAATTGATATAAGGTCATACTTCTTGCCGGATACCTTACTTTCGGAAAACATAATCCTCTGTACCGTGGGTAAAACTTCGTGGTCAGAGAATCCAATTAGTATATATTTTAGCAGATGCGAATATCAATTTCATGATGATTAAAAAGACCGCGTGTCAATTCGCTCGCGAACGTTTCCTCCAACTTCCAGCGTCGAACGGCAAAGTCAATAGTTTGACCTACCCTGTAATTCCGATAACCAAACCAGGTTTTACGGTCTACAGTAAGCAGCACACTATTGGTAATGGACACTTTAATTGAAGGTTTGAATACTGAAGTGCAGGGTGTAGCCCTCATAGGACGTTACCTATTGGAATAATGTCAAAAGTTTCACCACAGAACCTAGCCTCCGAGAACCTACCCCGCTGTATCGTGAGCATATCTTCGTGATCAACGATACAAATTCGTATACATATTAGTGCCGGGCACATTAACATGGTATAGGAATTAGAAGATCTACTGTCCATCTATTCGAGATCGTTACCACCTTCTTTGAAAGTCGGACGGCTGAGTCAATAGCTGCACATATTTTTGTGATTCGGAGAGTCAAGCCTTGTATTCCAAGAGTAAATCCACAGAACGGTATAGACAATAGACGCCTTAGTTTACGGCATGAATATAAAAGTAGAACGCAAAACCGTTTGAGAACGAAACCAATTGGCATAACGACATACAATTTACATGATGCCTTACCTTCAGAGAACATAATCCACTCTATCAAGGGTATAACTTCGTGATCAGCGAAACAAATTAGTAGACGTTTTAGTGACGGCACCTTAAATTCATTTATGAATTAGAATATCGATGGTCAAATTGATGGAGAACGTTCCCACCCTCTTTGAGTGTCGATCGGCAAGGTCAATAGCTTCGCCTGTCCTGTGATTTCGAGAGCTAAACCAGGATTTCCGGGTGTCAATACGCTGTACACTATAGGCAGTCGACATCTTCGTTCACCGTGGGAGTATGAAAGTAGTGCGTCAATTCGCATGAGAGCGTTACCAATTGGTACGAAGTCAAACGTTTTACTGAAAACCATACACTCCAAGAGCCTAACGCGACGTATCGAGAGTATGACATGGTGTTCAGAGGATGAAATCAGTATCCATTTTAGTAACTGTCACCATAAGTTCATGTATGAATTAGAAGGTCGAGTGTCAAACGGTTTATGATCGTGACCACCTTCTTTGTGACTCGAACAGCTAACCAGTAGCTTCACCTGTCCCGTGATTCTGGGTGGCAACACGGGAGAACCGAGAGAAAGTCCGCTGAAGGGTATTGGCTATTGGCATCTTAATTCACGGTTTGAATGTTAAAGTAGACCGTCAATCCTTTCGACAACGTTTCAAACTGCACAGATTCAAACGTTATATCGAACAACTTATCTTTCTAGAACCAACACCGAACTACGGATTGCCTATCTTAGTGTTGAAGAAAACAGATTACTAGATATTTTAGAAGACGGTCAACATAATTGCATATACGAATAGGAAATTCCGGAGTCAATGCGTTCGAGAACGATACCATCTACTTTAAGAACCATGTGGCTAAGTCATTGGTTTCATATATCTTGATATCCGTTGGTAATGCCAGCCATTCCGGGAATCAATCCATTCTGCAGTATTACCAGTGGACATCTTAATTCACGGTGCAAATATTGATGTCGAGAGTGAAACCATTCGAGAACGTTAGCACTTGCTATGTAGTTGAAGCTTGCACTGAATATCTTCCCATCCGAGAAACAACATCCGCTCTAGCGAGAGTGGAATATCGTGCACAGGAAAAAAAATTTGTATGCGTTTTAGTGACGGTCATCTTAATTTCATGTGTAAAACAGACGATCGATTGTCAAGTCGTTGGAGAATGTTTACGCCTTCGTTAAGGTCGAGCGGCTAAGTCAATAGCTCCAACTATCCCGTGACTCTCGAGAGACTGACCAGCTATTCTGGGATAAATCCGTTCAATGGTATGACCATAGACACCTTAATTCACGAATTGGATATTAAAATGAGCTTCATGCGATTGTGAACGTTACCCATTGTGGAAAAGTCAAACGTTTTTCCGAAGGCCGTACCATGCGCGAACCACACCGTTCATTGAGAGCTAACTTCGTGTTCAGAGGATTATATTAGTATACTTTTCTGTGACGGGAACATAATTTCATGTATGAAATTGAAGACCGACTGTAATACCGTTTGGAAGAACTGACACTACTTATGAGTGAGTCGACGGCTAAGTTCCGAACTTCGCGTATGCCTATTGCAAAGTAAACCAGTATTCCGGTAGTATGTCCGCAGATGAGATTTGCAATTTACAACTTAATTCACGGTTTGAAAATAAAGTAGAGCGTGAGAGCGGTTATATAGCGCTCAGTGTGGAATAAAGTCAAACACTCTAACTCGAGCCATACCTTCCAGCCATACCTTCCATGAAGCTAACCCGCTGTATGGAGAGTATATATTCGTGTTCAAAGGAAGTAAGTTGGTATATATTTTAGTGTCGGGCACCATAATATCACGAGTGAATTGGAAGATCCACGATCAAAGATTACGAGAACGTAATCACCTTCCTTGCGATTCGAACAACTAAAACAATATCCTCTATATCTTCTCATATCCTGTGATTCCGAGATTCGGCCCAAGTATTTATCGCGTAAATCCGCTGTAGAGTATTGGCAATAGACACCTCAATTCACTATATGGAAATCAAAGTAGAGAGTCAATCCGTTTGAGATCACTGCCAACTGGTATAACGTCATACTCTTCTTCGCATATCTTACCTACCGAGAACATAAGGTGCAGTATCGTGGGTATAATATCCTGTTCAGAGAAACAAATGAGTATACATTTTAGTGACGGCATCTTAAATTCATGTATGAATTAGTATATAGATGATCAAATCGTTCGTGAACGTTACCACCCTCTTTAAGAGTAGGACAGCTAGTTCAATAGCTTCCCCAATCGTGCGATTCTGAAAGTCAATCTTGGTAATCTGGGACTAAATCGGCTGAACAGTATGGGCGATAGACGCACAATTTCACGGTATATATACTACAGTGCAGAGTCAAACCTTTGCTGGTCGATAGTTATTGGTATAGAACGAATAGGTAATGTTCTATGACGGCTTGTCGGCCTGATTTAATATTCTAACCGTGTATAGAGGTGCCTCTTGCCAATAGTTTTCAGCGGGCTTACTCCCGGAATACCAGGCTTGACGCTCTGAGTCACCGGATTGGTGAAGCTATTGACTTAGCAGTTCGACTCCCAAGGAAAGTGGTAACGTTCACGAACGGTTTGACACCACATTTTATAATTCATACATGAAATTAAGGTGCCCGGCGCTGAAATGAGAACCGATTTCTTTCTCCCAACACGAAGTTATACTCTTTATGTAGCGGATTAGGTTCATGGAGGGTAAGGTCTTAACTAAAACTTTTGACATTATAGCAATAGGTAACGTTCTACAAGGGATAGGCTCTGGACCTTAATATTCATACCGCGAATTAAGGTATCAATTGCCAATAGTGTACAGTTTGTTGACTCTCGGAATGCCTGCTTTGTTCTTCAGAATCGCAGGACAGGCGAAACTACTGACTCACCCGTTCAAGTTTCAAAGAAGGCTATAACGTTCTGGATCGGTTTGACTCTCGATCTTTTATTTCATTCATGAAATTGCGGTGCCCGAAACTAAAATGTATACTCATTTGTTCCTCTACAAACCTTGTTGTACTCTAGATGCGGTGCGTCAGGTTCACGACAGGTAAGGTGTTGCGAAACAGTTGGACACTATAACAGTAGGTGATGTTCTACAAAATTTGACCCTCTTCTTTAATATTCATACCGCGGAGGAGCCTGTCCATTGGCAATACTGCACTGCGAATTGACTTCCGGAATACCTGGCCTGACCCTCGGAACCGCATGATAGTTGTAGCCTCTGACTGAGCCGCTCGACTTTCGTAGAAGGTGACAACGTTCCAGAATGGATTGACCTACGATATTCGAGTTCATACATGAAACTAAGGTTCCCGTTATTAAAATGTATACTAAATTGTTTCGAAGTTATACTCTCGATACCGCAGGTTAGCTTCACGGGTGGTAATGCTTTCGGTACTGTGTTTGACTTTGTAGGATTTGGTGACGTTCTCAAACGGTATGACACTCCACTTTAGAATCCATACAGCGAATTGAGGTCTCTATTGCCCATAATGCTCAGCGGATTTACTCCCGGAATACCTGGTTTGCCTCACCGAATCAGAGGATGGGAGAAGCAAATGAGTTAGCTGCTCGAATATCGATGAAGGTGGTGACGGTCTCGAACTGATGTAGTCTCGATCTTCTAATTCCTACATGACGTTAAGGGGCCCGTCACTGAAATGTATACTAATTCTTTTTCTAATTCATTTTCCGAACACGAATGAATACTCTCGATGAAGCCGGTGGGGTTCGGTAGAGGTAAGCCATTCAATAAACGTTTGACTTTATGCCAATTGGTAACGCTTTCAAATGGTTTGACGCACTTCTTTGGTGTTCAAACCGCGAACTACGGTGTCTGTTTCCAAAATTGTTCAGCGGAATTCCTCTGGGAGTACCTGGACTGGCTGTCGGAGTAACTGGAGAGGTGTAGCTATTGACCTAGTAGTTCGGTTCACGAAGAAGGTGGTACAGTTGCGAACGGTTTGACTCACGCTTTTCTAATTCGAACTTGAAATTAATGCGCACGTCACTAAAATGTATACTAATTTGTTTTCATGGACTCGAAATTATTGTCCCGATGCAGCGTATTACATTCTCGGAAGGTAACGCCGTCGGTAGAAGGAGTGACTCTATACCAACAAGTATCGTTCATCAACGGTTTGGATCTGCACTATGGTATATTTACAGTGAAATAGGGTGTCTATTATGAATATTGTACAACGAATTTACTCCTGGTATACCAGGCCAGGCCATCGGAATCACAGGATATGTGGAGCTATTGACTTATCTGTTCGACCCTCACAGAGGGAGTAAACGTTCTCGAAAGTTCTGGCCATCTATCTTCTGATTCATACTTGAACTTAAGAGCCCCGTCGCTGAAATGAATACAAATTACATCCTGCGAACACGAACTTATACTCTCGATGATGCCGGTGGTGTTCGCGTGAGGTAAAGCCACCGATAAAACGTTTGAATTTACAGAAGTTGATAACTCTCTGGAACGCTTTGACAATCTACATTAATATTCAATCCGTGAATTTCGATACCTAATGCCAATACTGTACAGCGGATTTACACCCGGAATGAGTGGTGTGGCTCTCGGAATCACATGATACGTCAAGGTATTGCCTTAGCTATGCGATTCTCCAAGAAGGTGGTAACGTTATCCACTCAATTAACCCTCGATCGCCTAATTCATAAGTAAAATTAAGGTACTTGTCACGAAAATGTATACTTCTTTGCTTCTCTGATCACCAAACTATTCTCTCAATACTGCAGCTTATTTTCTCGGAAGAGTAAAGTATACGGTAAGGCGTATGACGATGTTCCAATTGGTAACGTTCTCTAACGGCATGACGCTCCACTTTGATATACAACCTGTGAATTAAGGTATCCATTGCTAATAGTTTTCAGCGGATGTACTTCTGATATACCTGGTATTGCTCTCGGATTGACAGGATAGGTGAGGCTATTGTCATATATGTGCGACTCTCAAAGTGGGTGGTTACATTCTGGCACGGTTTGCCTCGCGGCTTCTCATCCATACATGAAATTAAGGGTCCCGTCCCTAATTTGAATACTAATTTGTTTCACTGAACACGAAGAATGACACTCCCTGCTGCCGGCTATATTCTATGAAGGTCAGGTAATCTGTAAAAAAAGTGACATTATACCTACCTGTAATGTTGACCGACGGTTTGACTGTTTACCGCAATGTTCGTAGCTTCAAATAAGGTGTCCACTGCCAATACTGCTACCCGAAAGTTTCTCCTGGAATACCAGGTTTGACTCCACGGTTTCACAGGATAGCTGAAGCTATTGACAGCCGTTCGACTCTCAAAAAAGAAGGTAACGTTCTCGAATGGTTTGACGCTAGATCTTCTAATTCATATATGATATTAACGTGCCCGTCACTAAAATGTATACTAATTTGATACTATGGACACCATGTTATGCTCACGGGGCAGCACGTTGTACCTACGGAAGGTATGGACTTCAGTGAGACGTCTTGTCTTTATACCAATTTCTAGCATTCTCATGACGCTCTACGTTATTATTCAAAACCTGATTAGAGGTGTCTATTGTCAACACTGCATACGGCATTTAATCCCGGAATGACAAGCTTGACTCTCGGCATCATTGGATAGGTGACGCTACTTACTTAGCTGTTCCAATCTCAAAGAGGGTGGTAACGTTTTCGAACTGTCTGACAGTAGATATTCTAATTGATCCATGGCGCTCTGCTTTAATATTCTGGACGTGATAATGTGTCTAATGTCAGCACTGTTCAACGGATTATCTCTCGAAATACGTTGTTTGACTTTCGGAATCACATGACAGCTTAAGCTATTGTCTTATGCGTTCGAACCCCAAAATAAGGAGATAACGTTCTCGAACGGTTTGTTCCTCGATCTTCTAAATCATAGATGAAATGAAGGTGGCTGTCGCTGAAGCGTATACAAATTTGCTTCCGTGAGCACGAGGTTATAGTCTCGATACAGCGCGTTAGATCCCCGAAGGTAAGTCCATCAGTACATAGGATGTCTTCATACCAATGTGTATCGATCCACGACGGTCTGAAACTGTACACTAATATTCATACCGTGAATTATGGTGTCTATCGCCAATACGGCACTGCGGATTGACTCCAGGAATACCAGATATGACTATCGGAATCACAGGATAGGTGAAGCTATTGAGTTAGTCGTACCAGTCCCAAAGATCTGGAACGATATGATACTCGATATTCTAATTCAAATATGAAAATATGGTGCGCTTTTGCAATAATGTCTATTAATTTGTTTCCGTATGCACTTGGCATGACTCTCGCTACTGCGGGATATGTTCTTGGAAGGATACGTTTTCGGCACAAAGAAGTACTATATACCAATTAGTAGTGTTCTCCAACGCATAGACTCCCTACTTTAATATGCATAACATTAAATATGGGGTCCATTGCCTATGCTGCACAACGGATTCACTACCGGAATATCTCGATTGACTTTCGGCATTACAGGATTAGTGAAGCTACAGACATAGCCGTCCAACTCTCATACAGGGTTGTAACAATTTCTAACGGATTGACTATCGATTTTGATATTTATGCATAAAAATGGGGTGTCCGTCCGCTGAAATATCCACCAATTCATTTCCGTGAACATTAAAAAGGACACTCGCTACAGCGAGTTAGGTTGCTTGGTAGGTAAGGCCTTCGGTAAAAAGTTTGAATCTAAGAGAGTAGGTAATGTTCTACAACCGTTTGACGCTGTACTTTAATGTTCGAGCAGTGAATTACGATGTCTATTAACAATATTGATCAGGGGATATACAACCGAAATACCTGGTTTGACATCTCTGAATCACAGGGTGCATGAAGCTATAGACATAGTCGTTCTTATCTCAAAGAATGATGTAACATTCTCGATCGGTTTGACACTCGAGCATCTTATTCATAATTTAAATTAAGTTGCCGTACACTAAAACGAATACAAATTCGTCCCTGTGAGCACGGTGTTATATTCTGGATACAGCTGGATAGTTTCTTGGAGGGCAAGGCATTCCGTAAGAAGTTTGTCCCTACACCAATACGCAATGATTTACAACGGTTTAACGCTCTACTGTAATATTCAAACCGTGAGAAAAGGTGCCCATTGCCAAAACTCTTCAGCGTATTTACTCTGGGATTACCTGGTTTGGATTTCGGAAATAATGGATCGGTGGTACTACTGACATATGCGTTCGACTATGAAAATTCGCTGTAACATTCTCGACCGGTTTGACCATCGATGTTCTAATCAATACATGAAGTTAACGAACCCGTTGTTTGAGAACGTTTCCAGTTGCTATAAAGTCAAACGTTTTACCGAATGTCTTACCGCCAGCGAATCTAACCCGCCGTATTGAGAGTATAGCTACGTGTTTAGGGATACACATTAGTATGCATTTACTGACCTCACCTGAAAGTCATTTATGAATCAGAAGATCGAGTGCCAAACTCTACCATATCGTTACCACCTTCTTTTAGAGTCGAACAGCTAAGTCTACAGCTTTACATATTTTGTGACTCCGAGATCCAAATCTGCAATTCCAGACGTAAATCCGCTGACGAGTATTGACTTTGTCGCCTTAGTTAACCTTTTCAATATTAAAGTAGAGCGTCAAACCTTTGTAGATCGTTACATATTGGAATACTGTCCAAACCTTCACAGAGGGTCTTACGTTCGGAGAACATATCCCGCCGTATCAAGAGTATAACTTCGTGTCCAGAGAAGCAAATTAGAATACATTTTAGTGAGGTGCACCTTAATGTCGGGTATGAATAATAAAGTCGAATACAAAATCTTCCAACATCGTTGCCAAGTTTTTTGCTAGTCGCGTAGCTATGGCAACATCTTCCCGTATCCTTCGATTCCGAGAGCCGCACAAGTTATTCCGGGAGTAAACCCGCTGCAGAGTATTGGCTATAGGCACGGTAATTCACGGTTTCATTAGTAAAATCGAGAGTCAAGCCGTCGGAGAATGTTATAAATTGATGTAATGTCATTTCATTTTCCGAATGCATTACCGTGCGAGAACGTATCTCGCTGCAGCAAGTGCCTAGCTGAGTGTTCACGGAAACAAATAAGTAGTAGTTTGAGCGGACGGACACCTCAGTTTCTCGTATGAATGGCAAAATCGAGAGTCCACTGATCCAGCACGCTAACATCTTCATTGAGAGTCGTACGGCTAAGTCAATGCTTCTCATATCCTGTGATTCTGAGTGTCAAGCCAGGTATTCCAGGAGCAAATCATCTGAACAGCGTTGGAAATAAACGTGCTCAATCAAGCGGCATGAATATTAAGGTAGACAGTTAAACCGTCTGTGACATTTGCAACTTGAATATGGTCAATATTCTTACAGATGGCCTTACTGTCCGAGAACCTATCTCGCTGTATTGACAGTATAGCTTCATGCTTCGAGAGGCAAATTAGTTTTCATTATAGCGACGGGAAACATAATTTCATGTATGAATTAGAAGATAGATGTGTCAAGCATCATGTGTTCGAGACATTTAGAAACGTCTTCGAGTGACGAGCGGCTAAGTTGATAGCATCTCCCGTTCCAGGATTCCATGAGTCAAGTGAGTTATTCAGGGAGGAAGTCCGATGAATAGTATCGACAATAAACGCCTTAATTCAAGGTCTGAATATTTAAGTAGAGGGTCAAACCGTCTGTGAACGTTACCAATTGCTATAATATGAAACGTTTTACCGAATACTTTATCCCCCGAAAAAATAACCCGCTGGATCGAGAATTCAATTTCGTGTTCATATAAAGATGTTTATCTTCATTTCTGTGACGGGTGCCTTAATTTCATGTATGAATTAGAAGATCGAGGGTCAAACCTTCCGAGAACGTTACAACAACAGCTAATCAACAGCTTTATGTATCCTCAAATTCCAAGCATCAAATGAGGAATTCAGATTCGGCTGAACAGTATAGGCAACAGAAACCTCAATTCACGGTGTGAATACTAAATTACATAGTTAAACCGTCGGCGAACATTACCAATTCGTATTAAGTCAATCCTTTTACCGAATACGCTACCTTCCGAGAACCTAACCCTCTGTGTCGTGTGCCTTGGTTATTATTCACGGAATCAAATTGGTCGACAAACGAGTACACAGGCTCCACATTCTAATGAATGAATATCAAAATCAAGAGACAGTCCGTTTGAGAACGTTACCACCTTGACTCAGAGTCGAACGGTTAAGTCAATTGCAGCACATATCGTGTGGTTCCGAGAGTCAAACTAGGTATTCTGGATGAAAATCTGCTGCGCACTATTGACATCCTACAGCTTATTTCACGGTAAAAATATTACACTTCAGATTCAAACGGTTGTGAATCGTAACGGACTGGTACAGAGTAAAATTTCTGCAGAATACCTTGCCTTCCGGGAATGTAACTCGATGTAGCGAGAGTAAAACTTCTCGGCCGGAGAAGCTAAGTAGTATCCATTTTAGCGACGGGCACCTTAATACTATGTATGAATTGGAAGATCGACGGTCATACCATTCGAGAACGTTACGACCTTCTGTGAGAAACGAGCGGCAAAGTCAATTGCTTCACCTATCCTCTGATTCCGAGAGTCAACCCTGGCATATAACGAGCAGATTCGCTGAAGCGTATTGGCAATAGACCTTAACTCGCGAAATGAATATTAAACCAGGCCGTCAACCCGTTGTAGATCGGTACGCACTGCTATAGATGCAAACCGTTACACGAAAGCCTTACCTTTCGAGAAGCTAACCCGCGCTACCGAGAGTATAACTTCGTGTTCGGGGGAAGATATTCGTATAAATTTTTCTGACTGGCACATTAATTTCATGTTAGAATTGGAAATCGGGTGTCAAACCGTTCCAGAACGTTATCAGCATCATAGAGAATCGCACAGCTCTATCAATAGCTTCACCTATCCTGCGATTTCGAGAATCAAACCAGGTATTCCGGAGTAAATCCGCTGAACAATATTGGCAATAGATACCTTAATTCGCGGTATGAATTTTAAAGAAGGCCGTCAGGCCATTGTACAACGTTCCATATTCGTGTAGGATTAAATTTCCTTCAGACCTCCTTACCCTCCTAAAAACTAACCCCCTGTATCGATTGTATAACACCGTGTTCAGAGTTACGAACTAGTATACAATTTAATGTCGGGCACCTTAACTTCACGTATGAATTAGGAGGTCGAGGGCCAAACCGTTCGGGAACGATACCGCGCCCTTTGAGTTTCGGAAGGCTAAGTCTATTGCGACACGTATCCAGTGATTCCGAGAGTCAAATCAGGTAACTTGGAAGTAAATACGCAGAAGTATATTGCCAACTAACACCTTCATTAAGGGTATGAATATTATTGTAGGGAGTCAAACCTTCGTAGAATATTACCACTGCACACAAAGTCATTCCTTTTACCGAATACCATACCTTCCAAAATCTAATACGCTGTAGCGAGTGTCCTGCTTAATGTGCACGAAAGAAAATTGATAGAACTGTTAGCGGAAAAACACGAATTATTTGTTTATGAATATCAACATCGATGGTCAAATCGTTAGAGGACGTTGCAACCTTCTGCGCGAGACGAACGGCTATGTCAATACCTTCACCTAGGTATTCTAGGTATACCCAAACCAGGTATTTCGGGAGTTAATGCGTAGTACAGTATTCTCATTCGTTACCTTAATTCGGGGAGTGAATATATAAATATAGCACCACACTGCGTGAGAACGATATTAAATACTATAAAGTCAAACGTTTTACCGAAGGCCTTACCATCCATGAACCTAATCCGCTGTCTCGACAGTATAAGTTCGTCATTAGAGATACGAATTATTATACACGTTAGTAACTGGCGCCTTAATTTCATGTATGAATCAGAAGATCTACTGTCTAACCATTCGAGAACATTACCACCTAGCTTCAGGCACCCTGTGATTCCGTACAGTCAACCCTGGTAATCCAGGTGTAAATCCGCGTAAGAGTAAAAACGGTAATCAAATAATGGGGTATTCCAGGAGTATATTCGCTGAACAGTATTGATAATAAAGAACTCAACTCTCCGTATGAATATTAATCTACAGAATGATACCGCTGGAGAACGTTACCAGTTGATATAACGACATGCTCCTCAGCAGATACCTTACATTCAAAAAATATAACTCGATGTGTCGTGGGTATATCTTCGGGTTCAGGGGAACAAATGAGTAGACGTTTTAGCAGACGGACACCTTAAGCTCATGTATGAATTAGAAGATCTAGCATTAATCAGTTCATGATCGCTGCCACCTCCTTTGAGAGTCGAACTGCTGAGTCAAGAGTTTTACTTGAGCTGGGATTCCGAGAGTCAAGCCAGGTACTCCAGGAGTAAATCATGTGATCAGCGTTGACAATAAACGTGGTTAATCAAACGGTATGAACATTATGGTAGACAGTCAAGCCAACGGTGAATATTTCCAATTTGTATATGATCTATCTTCTGTGGGGGGGGGGGGCCTTACTGTCCGGCACCAGTCCCGCTGTTTCGAGAGTATTACTTCGTATTTCAAGAAGTAAATTAGTATTCATCTTTCTGACGAGCAATCTAATTCCATGTATGATAATGAAGATCGCGAATCAATCCGTTCTAGAGCGTTATCATCACTTTTGTGTGTCGCACAGCTAAGTCAGTACCTGCACCGATGCTGCTATTCCGATAGTCAAACCAGGTATCCCGGAAGTAAATACGCTGCAAAGTATTGCCAATAAACAGCTTAATTCAAGGTTTTAATAATAAAGAGGAGTGTCTTATCGTTTTAGAGCATTGCCAACTGGTATAAAGACAAACACATTAGAGATGGCCTTACCTGCGGAAGAACGGATCAGTCGTGTCAGGAGTATATCTTCGTGATCGGAGAAACAAGCTATTAAACATTTTAGTGGCGGCTACATTAATTTCATTATGAATAAGAAGATCGAGTGTAAAACCGTTCGAGAAATTTACCACCTTCGCTGAGAGTGGCATAGCTTAGCCACCAGCTTCAGATACCCCAGTTATTCGGAGAGACTAACCAGGTAATCTGAGGGTAAGTGCCCTTTAGGGCATTGCCAATAGATACCATAATCCGCGGAGTGAATAATAAAAAACAGCGTCACACCGTGTGGTAACGATACTAATTTCTATAAAGTCATACATATTATCGAATTCCTTATTATACGAGAAGTTATCCCGCCGTATCGAGGGTATAGCTACGTGATCAGAGATACACACTGGTATAAATTTTAGTGATAGGGACAATAATTTCGTGTATGAAAAAGAAGATCGAGCGTAATGCTATTTGATAACGTTACAATCTTCATTGAGATTCGAACATCTAAGTCAATAGCTTCACATATCCTGTGATTTCGAAATTCAGACAAGATATTCAGGGTGTAAATGCGCTGTACATTATTGGCAATAGATTGCTTAATTCCCGGAGTGAAAATTAAAATAGAGCGAGACACTTCTTGAGAACGATGACAGAGCGCATTAAGGCATTCCTTTTACTGAATACCATGCCTTCCGAGAACATAACCCTCTGTAGCGAGTATCGTGCATAGTGCTCACGGATACAAATCAGTAGATATATAGCAGAAGCACATCTTATTTTCATGTATAATTAGCAAAATCGAGGGTCGAATCGTTGTTGAACGACCCTACCTTCCTTGAGAGCCAAGCAGCTGAGACAATAGCTTCACCTATCCAGATATTCTGATAGTCATACCACGTATTCCATGAGTCAATCCGCTGTACACTATTGGCAATGGATACACTAATTCACGGTATGATTATTACAGTAGGGCGTCAAACTGTTTGTGATCGTAACCAATTGGTGTAAAGTAAAAAGTTTTACCGAAGACCGTATCCTCCGAAAAACTAACCCGCGTTATCAAGAGTATAACTTCGTGTTCTAAGAAAGAAACTAGTACTCATCTCAGTCATCGGCACCTTATCTTCAATTATAAATTAGAAGATCGATGGTGAAACCGTACGAGAAAGCTACCACCCGCTTTGATAGCCGAACGGATACGTCAGTAGCTCCATCTATCCTGTGATTTTGTGAGTCATACCACGTAATCCGAGAGTATGTGCGCTGAGGATTATTGGCAATTGACACCTTAATTAACATTTTGAATATTAAAGCAGGCCGTCAGGCCGTTGTAGCCCATTTCATGTAGGTGAAGGGTCAAACACCTTGCAGAATGCCTTGCCCTCAGGAAAACAAACTCGATGTATCAGGAGTATTACACCGTGTTCCGTGGTACGAACTAGTATACCTCTACTCACGGGCACCCTAATTTCATTCATAAATTAGGAGATCGAGAGTCATACTGTTCGAAATCGTTACCACCATCCTTGAGAGGTGAACGGCAATGTCAATATCATCACCTATGCTCTGATTCCGAAGGTCGAACCCGGTATTCCAGGAGTAAATGCGCAGTACAGTATTGGCAATATACACCTTAATTCACGGTTTGAATATTAAAGCAGGCCGTCAAGCCGTTGTAGAACATTTCCTATTCGTGTAGGGTGAAACTTCAGACAAAATGCCTCACCCTCCGGAAAAATGTCCCGCTGGATTTGAGAGTATAACACCGTGGTCAGAGGAACAAGTTAGTAGACATTTTAGTGACGGGACCGTTAATCTCTTCTTTGAATTAGAAGATCGGGAGGCGGACTGATCCAGAACGATACCAGCTTCTTTGATAGTCGAACGGCAAGGTCAATAGCTTCATATATACTCTCATTCCGACAGACAAACCAGTCTTTCCGGGAGTAAATCCGCTGTAGAGTATTTTGATCATACATCCTATTTCGTGATATAAGTATTTAAGTACAGTGTCACACAGTTGTGCAACGATACATATTGCTATAGTGTAAATATACTACCGAAGGCATTAGCATCCGAGCAGCTGACTCGCTGCGTCGATTGTGTTGATTAGTTGACACGTGATCAAATTGGTAGACATTTTAGCAGACGGTCGCATTATATTCATGCATATACAGGAATATCGACGAAAAACCGTGCGAGAACTTTGCCACCTTCAATGACATTCGAACGGTTACTTTAACAGCTTCAGATAACCTGCTATTCCGCGAGTCAAACCAGTCATTCCAGGAGTAAAGCCTCTGAACAGCATTAGCCATAGGGACCTTAATTCACGGTACGAGTATTATAGTAGAGAGTCCAACCGTCTCGCAATATTATGAATTCGTATAGAGTAAACATTTTACGGTAGGCGTTACCTTCCGAGAACCAGACTCGCTGTAGTAGGAGTATAACGTCGTGTTCAAGGATGCAAGTTAGTATACATTTTAGTGTCGGCAGCCATAATTTCACGTATGAAGTAGATGTTCGAAGGACAACAGTTCGACAACGATACCACCTTCCGTCAGAGTCGAATGTCTAAGTCAATAACATCACCTATCCTGTGATTACGAGAGTCAAACAAGGTATTCCTGGATGAAATCGACTGAGAAGTATTGGCAACATGCAACCGGCTTCCCGGTATAAATATTAATGTAAACAGTCAGACCGTCGTAGCACATTACCTATTCGTGTAGTACAAAACTTCTATCCGAAGCCCTTTCCATCCGCGAACAGCGCCGGTTTCGTCGAGAGTATAAGTTCGTGTTCACAGAATGAAACTAGAATTCGCTTCAGTGACGGGCTCCTTAACTTCATGTACGAATGAGAAGATCGAGGAACAAGTCGTACAATAACATTGCCACCTTCTGCTAAGTCAGTAGCTGCACCTATCCAAAGATTCGGAGCGCCCGACCATGTATTGCTGGAGTAAATCCGCTAAACAGTATTGCCAAAAGGCACATTAATTCACGGTTTGAATAAAAATGTATAGCGTCAAGCCGTTTGTGATCGTTGCCAATTGATATAAGGTCAAACACTTTATCGATGGCCTTACCATAGGAGAATCAAACCCGCCGCTTCTAGGGTACAACATCGTGTTCCGAGAAAGAAATTTTCATCATTTCTGTGACGACACCATAAATTCATGCATGAATTAGAAGATCGACGGTCAAACCCTTCGAGAACATAAGCAACTGCATTAGGAGTCGAACGAATACGTCTTTAGCTTAACCTACCTTTGGCTCCCGAGAGTCACACCAGGCATTCCAAAAGTACAACCGCTGAAAAGTATTGGCAACAGACACATTAATTCAAAGTTATAATATTAAAGTCACACGTCAAACCATTACAGAACGTTACATATTCGTCTAGAGTCAATCCATTTGCCGAACGTCTATCCTTCCTAGAACCTAACCCGCCGTAGCGAGTGCCAAGCATAATGTTTACAGAAATAAGTTAGTAGACACAATAGAAGCCGCACATCTTATTTCCATGTATTACTAGCAAAATCGATAGTCAGACCTCTCGAGAACGTTACCATCTTCATCTGTAGCCGCACAGCTACTTCAATAGCTTCATCTATCCAGTTATTCCAAGTGTCAAACCAGGTACTCCTGGAGTAAATCCGCTGTACTGTATAGGCAAATGTCACCAAAATTCTAGGCATGAGTGTTATAGTAGGCAGTTAAATCATCGGTGAACGATACGTATTGTTATAAACTCAACACTTTACACAAAGCCTTACCATTGGTTCAGCTAACCCACGGAATCGGGAGTATAAACTTCGCGCCCAGTGAAGCAAATTCTTATACACATTAGTGACGGGCACCTTCATTTCGTGTACGATTTAGAGGATCGATGGTCAAAACATTCGGAAACGTTATCACTATCTATGGGTGTCGAATAGCAGCGTCAGTAGCTTCACCCATCCTGTGATTCCGAGAGACAAACCAGGTAATCCGGACGAAAATCCTGTGAACAGATTTAGCAACAGACGTCTAAATTCACGGTTTCAACATAAAGGTAGTGTATAAAACCGTTTGAGGGCGTTACCAATTGGTATGAAGTCAAATGTTTATCGCATGCCTTATCCTCCGCGAACCTCAACGGCTTCGTCGAGAGTACAAGTTCGTGTTCACTGAAAAACATTTAGTATTCATTTCAGTGACGTGTACCTTAACTTCACGTACAAATTAGAAGATCGGGTTGCGCGCTCCTCCCGAATGTTACTACCTTCTGTGCAAGACAAACGGCTAAGTCAAAAGTTTCACATATCCTGCGATTCCGAGAGTCAAACCAGGTATTCCGGCAGGAAACCCGCTGAACAGTATTGGCAATAGGCACCTTAGTTCAAGGTTTGAATTATAAAGTAGAGAGTGAAACCGTGGAACGACGTTACGTATTTGTATAGAGTCAAACTTTTTACCGAAAGCTATACCTTCGGTGAAGATAGCCCGCTGTATCGAGAGTATACCATCGTGTTCAGAGAAGCAAATTATAATACATTTATTGACCGGGACCTTAATGTCATGTATGCATGAGATGATCGAGAGAAGAACCGTTCCAGAACGTTACGTGTTTAGAGAAAGAAATTAGTACTCATTTCAATGAAGGGCACCATCATGTATAAATTTGATGATTGCGGGTCAAACTGTTCATGAACGTTACCACCCTCTTTCAGAGTCGAACGGCTAGGCCAATAGCATCACCTATTCTCTGAATGCGGGAGTCAGACAACGTATTGTAGAAGTAAATACGCTGAACAGTATAGTCAATATAAACGCTAATTCACTGTATGAATATTAAAGCAGGGTGTCGAACCGTTTGAGAACGTTACTAATTAATATAAAGTCAAACATGCCATACAGAAGGTCGTACTCTTCGCGAACCTCACCCGCGTCATCGCGAGTATAACTCTGTGTTCCGAAGATCAAATTAGTAAACATTTTAGCGGCGGGGACCTTAATTTCATTATGAATAAGAAGATCGAGGGTCAAACTTTTCGGGAACGTTACCACCTTCTTTGAGAATCGATAGGCTAAGTCAACAGCTTGACCTACGCTGGATTGCCGAGAGTAAAGCCAGGAATACTAGGAATTTATCCGCTATACAGTATTGGCAACTGACACCTGAATTCTCGGCATGAGCATTATAGTAGGGAGTCAAATCATCAGAGAACATTAACCAGGTATTCTGGGCGTAAGACCGCTAAAGAGTTATGAAGATAGACACCTTAATTCTTGGCTTGAATATTACAGTAGAGCCTTAGTCGAACGCATTACAGACGACCTTTCCCTGTGAAAAAGTAACCCGCTGTATCGGGAGAATAACACCGTGTTCAGTGATACGAACTGGTATACATTTTATTGACTAGCACCATAAATTCAAGCATGAATTATAAGATCGATGGTCAAACGGTTCGAGATTGTTGCCACCTTATGTGAGAGTCGCACCGGTAAGTCAATTGCATCACCGAACCTGTTATTCTGGTAGTCTAGACTGGTATCCCCCGGCTAAGTGCGCAGCTTCACCTACGCTGCGATACCTGGTGTCAAAGAAACCTATTCCTGGAGTAAATTCGCTGAACAGTATTCGCAAGAGACACCTTAGATGATGGCTAGAATATTAAAATACAGCGACACACCGTCTGAGAACGTTATACATTGCTATGAAGTCATGTGTTCTACCGAAGACGCAACCGTCCGCGAACATGATCCGCGTCATCAAGAATATAACTTCGCCATCAGAGAAAGAAGTTTGGTTTCGTTTCAGTGACGAAAACCTTATCTTCATGTATGAATTAGAAAATCGAGCGTCAAACCGCTCGAAGACGTTGTCACTTTCTGTGAGAGACAAGCGTCTATATGACGATCTTCACCTATCCTGAGAAACCGAGGACCAACAATGTATTCGGGCAGTAAATGCACGGAACAGTGTTGGAAATTCACACCTTAATTTACAGTTTGATTATGAAAACAGTGCGTTTGAGAACGTTATCAATTGCTGTTATGTCAAACGTTTTACCGAAGACCTTACCGTTCGCGAAGATCTCCCGTTTCATGGAAATTATAACCTCGTGATCAGAGAAAGAAATTACTATTGATTTCAGTGACGGGCAGCTTAACTTCACCTATGAATTAGAAGATAGAGGGACATGCAGTTCGAGAACTATACCACCATCTTTGAAATTAGAACGGCAAAGTCAATAACTGCACCCATTCTGAGATTCCGAGAGTAAAACCACGTAACCGTGGATTAATTCCGCTGTACGGTATATGCATTTAAAGCCTCACATCCAGCTATATATATTAAAGTTCAGGGCCACACAGTTGTACAACGATACCTATAGGTATAGGGTCTAACATTTCACTAAAGGCCTTACCAGCCTAGAAGCTACCCCCCCGCATGGTCAGTATTACTTCGAGTTCAGAGACGCTAATTAGTATTCATTTCAGTTACGGCTACCTTAATTACATGAATGAAATATGAGATTGTGTGTCAACCCGTCCGGGAGCGTGACCACCTTCTGTGAGAGTCGAAGGACTGAGTCAGAACATTTACCTATCCTGCGATCTGCGATTCCGAGGGTCAAACCTGGCATTCCATGAGTACAACCGCAGATAGGTATTGGCATCCGACCCATTAATTCACGGTTTGAAGATTAAAGTAACACGTCAAATAATTGTAGAACGTTACCTATTCGTATAGAGTCAAGCTTTTTACCGATGGCATATCCATCCGAGATGCCCATCCCGCTGTAGGTAGTGCCTGTCTTACTATGAACGGAAAGAAAATAGTAGTCATTTTAGCAGACGCACACTTTATATTCATGTAGGTTTAGCAAAATCGAGAGTCAAACTATTCGAGAACGTCACCATCTTCATTGGCAGTCGAACGGCAATTTCAATAGACGAACCTATCCTCTAATTCCGAAAGTCAAACCAGGTTTACTGGGAGTAAATCTACTGTACAGTATCGGCATTAATACCCCACTTCCAGGTATAGATATTAAAGTACAGGGTCACACAGTTGAACAACGTTAACGATTGGTATAGAGTGTAACTATTCGCCGAAGACGGTTCCGTCGGAGAAGATTTCCTGCTGCATAGAGAGTATAACGTCGTGTGCTGAGAAGCATGTTGGTATACATTTTAGTGCCGTGCACCTTAATTTCATGAATGAAATAGAAAATCGATGGTCAAACATTTCCAAGACGTTACCACCTTCATTGAGGATCGAACGGCTAAGTCAATAACTTGGCCTATGCTGTCATTCCGAAGGGCATACCAGTTATTCCGGGAGCATATCCGCTGATCAGTATTGGCAATAGACACCAAATGCACGGTATGAACATTAAAGGAAGCCGTCAAGCCATTGTATTGTGTTCTCCGGAAAGTTCGTGCCGATTTGCGGTCGGTAGCGTGCGAGACCAACTCGAATATATTACAATCATTGAAAACAAATGTCACGTGTACATATTCTAAAACAGATAACTTCAGCCATATTTGGAAAAAAGTTTGGTTTCGATTCGTTAATTTTTATCAGTTTTGTACGCCTTAGAATATGGTGGTAAATAAAGTGCATTATAGGCATTTAATGCTATTCTTTTTCCGAATGAACAAAAATGCCACGCAAGCGGCAAATTAGATATGCGCTCTTTGTGGCGAGGATGCTGTAGCCGAAAGAACGGTGCGTATGTGGTTTGCTCGGATTAAAGCTGGAAATTTCGACCTTGAAGGTCAAGAACGCCCAGGTAGGCTGTCCATCACAGACGAAGATATGATTAGAAAAGAAATCGAGAATAGCCCATGCTCAGCATTACGACAATTAGCAGGAATGCTAAATAAATCAATTTGCGACTTGCTTTACAAGCGCAACGAGGAGACGCCATTTCTGTAGCAATTAGTGACGGGGGATGAAAAATGGATAATTTATAAAAATGTTAAGCGTAAAAGCTCCTGGAGAAAGCGCGGTGAACCACCTTTAGTCACCCCAAAAGCCGGTCTTCATTCGATGAAGGTAATGCTCTGTATCTGGTGGGACTGGAAAGGAGTGCTATATTATGAGTTTTCAGCAAATTATGAAACAATAGATTCGGCAAAGTATTGCTCTCAATTAGATAAATTGAAGACATCAATTGATCAAAAACGACCAGAAATTGCGAATCGGAAGGGCGTCGTGTTTCACCAGGACAATGCGCGACCTCACGTGTCTTTGAGAACTCGGCAAAAATTGTTAGAGTTTGGTTGGGATGATTTACCCCATCAACCCTATTCGCCAGACCTTGCGCCTTCGGTTTTCCACCTTTTCCGATCATTACAAAATTACCATAATGGAAAATATTTCAACCCTATGGTCGAGATATAAACCCATTTGGACAATTTTTTTGCCCAAAAACCTGAGACGTTCTGGAAGGACGGAATTCTCAAGCTGCATGAAAGATAAAGAAAGGTTGTGGAACAGAATGGTACCTATATAACTTAATAAATGTATACCAATATTTAAATAGATGCGTTTTAATTTTCCTAAAAATTGGCACGAACATTCCGGACAACCCAATTGAACATTACCTATAAGTGTCAAAGTTATTACAGAATGCCTTACCCTCCGAAAACCTTACCCGCTGTATCTGGAGTATAACTCCGCATTCAAAGGTGCGAACTATTATAAATTTTGGTGACGAGCACCATAATTTCATGTATGAATTGGATGATCGTTAGTCACGCCGCTCGATAACGTTATCACCTTCTGTGAGAGATGAACGGCTAAGTAGAAACTTCACCTATCCTGTGATTCCATGAGTAAAAGCAGGCATTCTGGAAGTAAGTCCACTGAAGTGTTTTGGCAATAGACACATTTATTCGCGGGTTGAATATTAAGATGGCGCGACAAACCGTTTGAGAACGTTACCAATTGCTATAAAGTCAAAGGGTTTATCGAAGACCTTACCCTCCGAAAATGTATCCCGCTGTATCGAAATTATAACTTCCTGCTCGGCGAAAAAAATTAGCATACATTTCAGTGACGGGAACCAAAAACTTATGTGTAAATTAGAAGACCGATGGACCATCAGTTCGAGAACGTTGCCACCTTCTTAGAGTGACGAACGGATAAGACAATAGTTTCATGTATCCTGCGATTCCGCTAGTCAACCCGGGATAACCGAGGGTAAGTTCTCTGAAGATTGTAGGCCATAGACACCTACATGCAAGGTGTGTATATTGAAGCAGACCGTCACGCCATTGCAGAAGATTACCTATTGGGATAGGATCAAACTACTTACAGAATGCCTTATACCCCCAAAAACTACCCCGTTGTATCGAGAGTATAACTTTGCGTCCAGAGAAGCAAATCAGTAAACATCTGAGTGACACGCTCCTTAATTTCAAGTATGAATTAGAAGGTCGAGTGTCAAACGGATCGGAAGCTTGACTGCCGTCGTTGGGAATCGAACGCCTCAATCAATAGCCGCACCTATCCTGGGATGCCGAGAGAAAAACTGGGCATTCCTGCAGTATATCTGCTGAACGGAATTGGCAATGGACACCTTAAGTCACGGCTTCAATACTAAAATAGAGCGTTACACCATTTGAGAACGATAACTAATTGGTATAAAATTAAAACTTTTACCGAAGCCTTTACCCGCCTAGAACCTAACCCGCAGTACCTTGAGCATAATTTCGTGTCCAGCGAATCAAATTACTACACAATTAGGTGACGGGTACCGTAATTTCACGTAAGAATTAGAAGATCGTGAGTCAAACCTTTCGAGAACACTTCCACCTCCTTCGAGAATCGAACGACTATGTGAATTGCTCCACCTATCATATGATTCCGACAGTCAAATGAGGTATTCCGTGAGTAAATTCATTGGTCAGTATTGGAATAGACACCTCAATTCACTGTATGAATGTTATGGTGGAGAGTAAAGCCGTCGTTGGATATTACCAATTCGTATTCAGTGATTCTTTTTGACGAGTACCATGACATCCGAGAACCTAACCCGCTGCTGCGAATGTCCGGGTTAATGTCCACGGAAACAAATTAGTAGACGTACTAGCAGAAGAACACCACATTTCCATGAATGAATATCATATTGGAGAGCCTAACCGGTCCTGAACGTTACCACCTTCTTTGTGAAATCGCTCATATAACAAATAGCTTCACATATCTCGTGATTCCGAAAGTTATACCAGATATTCCGGGAATAAATGAGCTGTCCAATATTGGCAATAGGCATTTCATATCACGGTTTGAATATTAAAGCAGGCTGTCAAGCCGTTGTAGAACATTAACTATTCGTGGAGGGTTAAACTTCTTGCCGATTGCATCACCCTCTGAAAATCTGACCAGCTGTGTCCGGAATATAACATGGTGATCAGAGGAAGAAATTTGACTAAATATATGTGACGGGCACCTTACCTTCATGTATGAATAGGACTATCGATATGTCAAACCGTTCAAGAACGATACCTCCTTCTTTGAGAGACGAAGGGCCAAGTAGACAGCTTTACCCGTTCTAAGATTCCAAGAGTCAAATGAGGTATTCCGGGAGTAAATTCCCTGTACAGTATTGGGAATTGGCACCTTATTTCACGGCTTGTATATTAAAGTAGAGCACCAAACCTTTCGAGAGCATTACCAATTCGTATATGTTCAAACGTTTTATCAAAGGCCTTACCTTCCGCGAAAATCTCCCGCTGCACCGAGAGTGCAATTATGTGTTCAGAGAAAGAAATTAGTATTCATTTCAGTGACGGGCCCCAAAACGTCATGTCGGAATTAGAAGATCGAGGGTAAACAGTTCGAGAACGATACCGCCATTCATAATATTCGAATGGCTAAGTCAATAGTGTCACCCATCCTGTGAATTGGAGAGACAAACCAGGTATTCCGGGAGAAAATCCGCTGAACAGTATTGCCAATAGACACCATAATTCAAGGTTTCAATATTAGTGTAGTGCGTCCAACCGTTTTATATCGTCACCAATTAGCGTAAAGTCAAACGTTTTACTGAAGGCCTTACCTTCCGCGAACTTCAGCCGCTGCATCGGGAGTATTACTTCGTGACAAGAGAAGCACATTAGTATACATAATATAGACGGGCACCTTTGTTCCGTGCATGAATTAGAAGATCTCGGGTCAAACCGTTGAGACCTTTGCCACGTTCGCTGAGAGTGGAGCGGCTAAGACAATAGCATCTACTATTCTCTGATTCCGATAGCCAGACCAGGTATTCCGGGAGCACATCCGCTGGACAAGATTGGCAATGGACATCTTATTTCACGGTATGAATGTGAAGGTAGATCGTCCTACGGTTATAGAGCTTTATCTTTTAATTTAGAGTCAAACTTTTTACGGAGGGCCATACCTTCCCAGAAGCCCAAACCGCTGTAATAAGTGTCCTGCTCAGTGTTCAAGGTAGAGAATTAGTAACATTTACTCCGGGAATACATGGTTTGACTCTTAGAGTATTTGAATACGTCAAGCTATGGATTTAGCCGTTCGTCTCTTAATGAAAGTGGTAACGTTCTCGAACGTTTTGACCCTCGATCTAATAGGTATTACCTGAAATTATGGTGCCTGTCACTAAAATTGATACTAACTTGCTTGTCTGAAAAGGAAGCCACACCCTCTGTAGAGCTGGTTAGCTTCTAGGAAGGTAAGGCCTTCGGTAGAATGTTTGAGAGTATACGAGTAGGTAAAGCTCTACAACGGTTCGATGATCTGCATTATTATTCATACCGTCAAACAAGCTGTCAATTGCTAATACTGTTCAGCGGATTAGACCAGGAATACCTGGTTCAGCTTTCCGAATCCCTGGATAGGTGAAAGTCGTTCGACTCCAAAGAAGGGGTCAACGTTCTCGTGCGGTTTGACACTCGATCTTCAAATTCATTCTTGTAATGAAGGATCATGCCGCCAAAGTGTATACTAATCTGCTTCTCTGAACACGAAGTAATACCCTCGATATATAGGGTCAGCTTCTCGGAAGGTATGGCCGTCTGTAGAATGATTGACTTTGTAGGAATAGGTAACATTGTGCAACAGAATGACGGTCTCCATTAATATTCATACCGTGAAGTAAGGCGTTTATTGCAAATACTGTCTGGGCATTTACTCCCGGAGTACCTGGTTTGCCAATCAGAATAGCAGGATATGTGAAGCTATGCACTTAGCCGCTCGACTCTCAATGAAGGTGGGATCGATCTCGAACGGCCTGATTGTCGATTTTTCTACTCATACATAACAATAAGGCGTCCTTCTGCTAAAATGTATACCAATTTGCTTCGCTGAGCACAATGTTATACCCACGATACAGCGGGTTATGATCTCAGAAGGTATTGTTTCCGGGAAGGAGTATTACGTTATGCCAATTGGTAACGTTACCAAACGGTTCGACGCTCTGCTTTAATATTCATGCAGAGCATAAGGGTGTCTATTACTATTACTGTTCTGCACATTTGCTCCTGGAATACCAGGCTTCACTCCCGAAATCGCAACTATAGGTGATGCTATTGGCTCGGCCGTTCGATTTTCAAAAAAAGTGATAACATTCGCTAACGGTTTGACCACCGATTTTGCTGTACATACATGAAAATGAGGTGTCCGCCTGGTAAAATGGTAAATCATAATTCCGTGACCGCTGAGCAGAACACTCCCTACAGCTGGATAAGCTTCACGGAAGTTAAGGGCGTTTGTAGCAATGTTAACTCTATACGAATAGGTAACCTTCTGCACGGTTTGGCACTTTAATTTAATATTCAAACCGTGAACTAATTTTATTTCAGCGGAGTTAATCTCGGAATACCAGGTTTTGTTCTTGGTATCACAGTACAGTTGAAGCTATTGGCTTAGCGGTGCAACGGTCAGGAAAGGTGGTAACGTTGCCCAGTTGTTTGAATCTCGATTTTCTTACTCACACATGAAATTCAGGAGACCGCCACTAGAATTTACAGTAATACTTTCCACTAATCACGACTTTAGAATCTCGATACAGCAGGTTAGGTTCACCGCAGGTAAGGCTTTTGGTAGAAGGTTTGAATTAAAACTAATTTGTAACGTTCTCAAATTGTGTGGCGCTCTGCTTCAATTGTCAAACCATGAAAAAAGGTGTCCATTGTCAATACTGATTACTCTCGGAATACCTGGTTTGCATCTCGGAATCTCAGCCTAGGATATGGTATTGAAATAGCCGATCGGCAAACACTGACGGTGGTAACGCCCTCGATTAGTTTTTCATTCGAGCTTCTAAATCATTCGTGAAATTATGGTGCCCGTCACTAAAATATGTGCTACTTCTTTCCTCTGAACACGATGTTATACTCTCGATACAGCGGGATACGATCTAGAAAGGTAAGGCGTTTGGTGAAAAGTTTGACTCTATACCAAACGGCAACGCTTTTCAACGTTTTGACTCCGTACTTTAACATCTGTAGCCCGAAATTGGACGTCTAATGCCAATAATGTACGGCGCATTTACTTCCGGTATACCAGGTTTGGTTCTCGTAATCGCAGGAGACGTGAAGAGATTGACATATCCGTTCGATTCTCAATCAAGGTGGTAACGTTCTCGAACGATGTGGCTCTCGATTTTGATATTCATTAGTGAAAATGTCGTCTCCCCCTGCTAGTATGTCGACTAATGTGTTTCGGTGTTCTGTAAGCAGGACATTGGCTACAGCGGGTTAGGCTCTCGGAAGGTATGGTTTTCGGAAAAACGAATGACTTAATACGAATTGGTAATGTCCTCCCACGCATTGACTCTCTACTTTGATATTCATAATGTGATTAAAGGTGTCTATTACCAATACTGCTCAGCCAATGGACTCCCGGAATAGCTGAACTGACTCGCTGAATCGTAGGGCATCCGAAGCTATTTACTTAACCGTTCGGTTCTAACTGAGGGTGGTATCGATCGCCATAGGTTTGATCCTGGAGCTCCTGATGCGTACATGAAATTGAGGTGCCCGTCTAATTACTGCTACTAATTTGTTTTACTGGACGCGAAATTATTCTCTCGACACTGCAGGTTAGATTCTGGGAGGGTATGGTCTTCCGTAAGAGGTTTGAATTTATACCAATATGTAACGTTCTCAAACGTCTTCACGCTCTACCTTAATATTCAAACCGTGGTTTAAGGTGTCCATTGTCAATAGCGTACAGCGGCTTTACTTCAGGAATATCTGGCATCATCCCCGAATCGCAAGATAGGTGAAGCTGTTGACTTAGCAGCGCGATTCGCAAAGAAGATCATAACGTTATCGAGCAGATTGAAACTCGATCTTTTTCTTCATACATGAAATTATGGTGCCCGTCCCCAAAATGGCTGCTAGTTTGTTTCTCTGGACCAGACGTTATACCCACGATACAGCGGATAATATTCCCGGAAGGTATGGTATCCGATAACGAGTATGACTTTATACTAATTGGTAACGTTCTCGAAAAGTTTGACTTTCTACTATAATATTCATGCGGTGGATTAATGTTCCTATTGTCAATACTTCACAGCGTATTTAGATCCGGGATATCTCGTTTGACTTTGGGAATCACAGGATATATGAAACTATGGACTTACCTGTTCGTCTCTCACAGAAGGTAGCAACGTTCTCATGCGGTTAGACACTCGATCCTCTAAATCGTGCATGAAACGATGGTGCATGTCACTAATGTGTATGTGATTTTGCTTCCCTGAACACGAAAATATACTCTCGATACAGCTTCCCGAAAGGTAACGCCTTCGTTAAAAATTTGACTTTATACCAATACGTATCATTCTCCAACGATTTCACTCCCTACATGCCGAGAATATACGTGTCAATTGCAAATACTGTACACAGGTTTACACCCAGATTACTGGTTTCACACTCGGAATCACGGGACAGGAGAAGCTACTGACTTAGCCGATCGTCTCTCACAGACGGTGCTAACATCCTTGAACGGATTGGCCGTCTACTTTTTTTGTTCAAACCTTGAATTAAGGCGTCTATTGGAAGTACTGTCCATAGCATTTGCTCTAGCAATACCTGGTTCGACTTTCTGAATCACACGATAGGTAAAACTATTCACCTAGCCGTTTGACTCTCAGAAGAGGTGGAAACGTTCACCGACGATTTGAACCTACTTCTTTCTCTTGATACATGCCATTAAAGTGTCCGTCTACTGAAGAGTCTACTAATCTGTTCCCATGAATAATAAACAAGTCACATTCTGCAGCGGGGTATGTTCTCGGTGGGCAAGGTATCCGATACAAAGTATGAACATATACCAGTAGGTACCGTTCCACGGTGATTCGAATACCTATATTACTATTTATACCGTAAATTAAGTGGTCTATTGCCAATATTGTACTGCGGATTTACTCCCGGAATACCTGGTTTGATGCTCGGAATCGCAGAATTGGTGAAGCTATTGATCTAGCCGTTCGACGCCCAAAGAAGGTGGTATCGCTCCCTAAACGTTTGACACTCGATCTTTTAATTCGTACATGAAATTAAGTTTCTTGACACTAAAATGTATAGCAGGTCGTATCTCTGAGTACGGCGTTATACTCTCGATACAGCTGGACAGCTTTACGGAGGGTAAGTCACTATATTAGGATATTAACCCTACACGAATTGGTAATGTTCTACAACGGCTTGACGGCCAGCTTTAATATTCAAACCGTGAGTTGTGGTATCTATGGCCAAGACTATACAGCGCATTTACTCCCGGGAAATCTGGTTTAACTTTGGGAACCCTAAGGTATGTGACATAGCCGTTTGTCTTACACTGAAGGTGGTAATTTTCTCGAAAGGTTTGACACTCGATTTTCTAATTCAAGCATGGATTTAAGAAACCGTCACTAATGTGTATACTAATATGTTTCCCTAAACACGTAGCTATACTCTTGATACGGCGAGTTAGCTTCTCCGTCGGTAAGGCATTCGGTGAATCGTTTGACTGATATTGCAGATAGTAACGTTCACACGCGGTGTGACGCCCTATTTTAAAATTCGAGGTGAAAATTAAGGTATACATTACCAATAATCATCATCAGACTTACTCACGGATTTCCTGGTTTGACTCTGCGAATCACAGGATGGGCCACGCTTTTGACTCTGGCGTTCGAATCTCAAGGAAGTTGTTAATGTTCTTCAACGGTATGACTCCCGATTTTCTAAAAGATACATAAAACTAAGGTGCCTGACAATTAAATGTCTACTAATTTGTTTTACTGAACACGAAATAATACTCTCGATAGAGCGGGTTAGCATCTCGGAAGGAAAGGCCTTCGGTATAAGAATGTACTCAATACCATTTCGTAACGCGCTACAACGGTTTTACACAGTACTTTAATGCTCGTACCGTGAAATAAGCTGTCTGTTGCCAATATCGTCCAGCGGATGTGCTACCGGAATATCTGGTTTGACTTCCGGAATCACAGGATAGCCGCTGCTATTGTCATAGCCGTTCGACTCACATCGAACGTTGTAAAGCTCTTCAACGGTATGACCCGATATCTTCTGATTCATGGACGGAATAATGGTGCCCGTCTATCTTATGTACACTCATGTGTTTCACTGAACACGATACAAGACATGCCGTGCAGCCGGTTACGTAATTTGTAATAAGAATGACTTTGTACCGACCTGTCATTTCCACTGTCGGTTTGACTCTCTACCTTAATATTCGTAGCGTAAATTAAGATGTCTGCTGCCAATACTGTTTCGCGGATTTATTCCTGGATTACCAGGCTTGACTCTCCGGAATCACAGGGTAGCTGAAGCTATTAACTCAGCCGTTCGAGTTTCAAACAAGCTGATAACCTTCTTGAATGGTTAGACAATAGATCTTCTAATTCATACATGAAATTAAGGCGACAGATACTAACATGTATACCCATTTTTTACTCTGAACGAGAAGACATACCCACGATACAGCGGCTCATGTTCTCGGAGGGTAACGTTTCCATTAAAGAGTATGACGCTAAGCCAATTGGTAACGATCACCGACGGATTCTAGTTCAATTTCAATATTCAATCCGTAAATTAAGGTGTCCATTGCCAGTAAGGCGCAGCGCATTTACTCCCGGAATACCTGGTTTGACTCTCGGAAACATAGGATTGGAGAAGCTATAGACTTAGCCGTTCGACTTTCATAGATGGTGGTAACATTCTCACACACGATCTTCGGTTTTATTCATGAAATTAAGGTGACCGGCACAAAAATGTATGCTAATTCGTTCCTTCGAACACGCTGCAATATTCACGACACAGCAGATTTGGCTTTCGGTTGGTGAGGTAATCAGTATGACGTTGGACTCTATACCAATTGGTATCGTTCTCAAAATTATTGACCCTCTAATTTAAATTCAAACCATGATTTAAGGTGTCTATTGTCAGCACTATACAGTACATTTAATCACGTAATAGCTGGTTTTTAGCTCTGTGAATCACTGGATGGGTGAAGCTGTTGACATATCCGGTCGACTCTCAAGGAAGATGGTAACGTTTTCAAACGGTTTGACGCTCTATTTCGATAATCAAACAGTGAATGAAGGTGTCTATGACCAATCCTATTCAACGGATTTTGTGCAGGAATTCCAGGATTGATTCTCGTAATCGCAGAATGGGCGAAGTTATTGACTTAGCCGTTCGTCTCTCACAGAAGGTGGCAACGTTCTCGAGCGGTTTGTCCCTCGATTTTCTAATTCATACATGAAATTATGGTGCCCGTCCCTGTAATGTACATTAGTGTTCTTCCCTGAACTGTAAGTTATACTCTCGATACAGCGGGATAGCTTCTCGATGGAAAGGCATTCCGTGAAATGTTTGACTCTATACCAATAACTAACGTTCTACCAGGGATTGGATCAGTAGATTAATATTGATACAGTGAATTAATGTGTCTTTTGGCAATAGTGATCAGCGACTTTAACCCAGGGACACCAGGTGTGAATTTCGGAATCACAGGATAAGATATGCTATTGACAAGGATGTGCGACTAGCAAGGATGGTGGTACCGTTCTCAACGGTTAGACTCACGATTTCTCTATTCATACATGAAAATTTGGTGACCGTCTGGTAAAATTTCTACTTATTTAATTGCGGGATCACGGTGAAAAACGCTCCCTACAGCAGGTTAGGCTTCACGGAAGTTATGGTCTTCGGTAAAAATGTTGAATCCGAACGAATAGGTATCGTTCTACAGCGGTTTGACACTCTGCTTTTATATTCAAACCGTGAATTAATGTGACGAATGCCAATAATCTTCAACGGATATACGCTTGGAATTCCAGATTTGACTCTCGGAATCGTGGGATAGGTGACGCTACTGACTCAGCCTTTCGTCTCTTACAGACGGTGGTAACGCTCTCGAACGGTTTGACCGTCGATATTCTAATTCATACATGATGCTAAGGGGTCCGTCACTGAAACGGAGTCTAACTTCCCTCTCTGAACACGAAGTTATATTCTCGATTCAGCCGGCAAGTTGTTCAGGGGATAACCTCTTCGGTGAAACGTTTGACTTTACAGCAATTGCTAACTATCTACACCGGTCTGAGTGTCCGCTTTAATATTCAATTCATAAATTATGGTGTCACTTGCCAACAATGTTCGGCGCAATGACTGCAGGAATACTTGGCTTGACTCGCGGAATCACAGGATAGGTAGAGCTATTGACTTATCCGTTCGACCCTCAAGGAATGTGGTAACGCTCTCGATCGGTTTGACACTCGACCTTCAAATTCATTCATGAAATAATGGTGCCCGTCACTAAAATGCATTCTAACTTCTTCCAGGGAGCACGGTGTCATACCCACGATATAGCGGATTAGGCTTTCGAAGTGTAACGTCTTCAGTAAAACGTTTGACTGTATACCGATGGTAACGCTCTCAAACGGTTTGACGATCTACTATAATATTCAAACCAAGATTAAGGTGTTTAATGCCGATACTGTTACGCTGATTTACTCCCGGAATACCTGCTTTGACTTTCGGACTCGGAGGATGGGTGAAGCTATTGAATTAGCCGTTCGATACTTAAAGAAGGTGGGACTGCTCTCGAACGGCTTGCCTTTCGATCTTCTCATGCATACATGAAATTAAAGAGTCCGTGAATACAATGAACACTAATTTTGATTCTCTGGAAATGAAATCATCCTTCAGATACAGAGGGTTAGGTTCTCGGAGGGTAAGTCCTTCCGTAAGACTTTTGGCATTATACTAACAAGTAACGATCTACAAGGGTTAGACTCTGCCCTTTAACACTAAAACCGTGAACGAAGGTGTCCATTACCAATAGTATACGGCGGAATGATTCCCGGAATACCTTCATTGACTATCGGAAAAACAGGACAGGCGGAACTAGTGACATAGCTGATTGATACTTAAAGAAGGTGGGACTGCTCTCGAACGGTTTGAATGTCCACTCTTCTATTCATACATGAAGAAAACAGTGCGGCTGCTAAAATGTCGATTAATTTGATTCCGTGGGCACCAAGCATGATATTCGATACTGCAGGATAGTATCTAGGAAGGTAAGGAATTCGGTAGAATGTATGACTTTATACAAATTGTGTATATGTTCTCCATCGGATTGAGTTTCCACATTAATATTCAAACTGTGAAACAAGCTGCCTATTGCAGGTACTTTCTAGCGGATTTACTCCTGGAGCACATGGCTTGACTCTAGGAATCACATCTATAGGTGAAAATATTGTGGTAACCATTCGTCTCTCAGGGATGGAGGCAAGGATTACGAAAGGTTTGACACCCGATCTTCTAATATATACATGAATCGAAGGTGCCCGTCATTGAAATGAATACTAATTTCTTTCTCTGAACACGAAGTTATACTCTCGATACAACCGGTTAATTTTTTAAGAGGGTAAGGTCTTCTGTGAAACTTTTGACTTTATAGCAATTGGTTTCGATCTCACACAGTTTGACGCTCTGTATTTAATACTCAAACTGTGAATTAAGGTGTCGATTGCTAATACTGTTCAGCGTCTTTAGACCCGGAATACCTGGACTGACTCCAGGATCCGCATGTTCGGTGAAGGTAGTTATTTTTTCCGTCCGACGCTCAAAGAGATCGATAACGGCCGCAAACGGTGTGAATATCGATCTCTTCATCCATACTCAAATATAGGTCCCCATCCCTAAGACGTTTACAAATCCATTCCTCTGAACACGGAGCTGTACTCTCGATATGTCGTGTTAGCATCGCGGAATGTATGGTATTCGGTAAAAGGAATGACTTTATGCGCATTAGTACTGTTCTCCAACGGGTTGACTCATTACGTTGATATTCATGCCGTGAATTAATGTGTCAGTTGCCAATACAACTGATTGTATTTACTTCAGGAATAACTGGCATGATTCTCGGAAACACAGGATATGTGAAGCTAGTGTCTAAGTTATGTATAACAATCTTTAATAATTTCGTACGCTTTGGCACTCAATCGTGTATTTCGTACATGGAGTCAATCCTCCGGACAACATTATCAATTAAAAGAAAGTAATTCTTTTTATCCAATCCGTTACCATTAGCGAATCTATCCCGCTGCAGCGAGTGTCTATCTTAGATTTCACGGAATCAAATGAGAAGACATTTTAGGAGACGGACACCTTAGTTTCATCAATGGACCGAATAAACGACAGTCAAACCGTTCGAGAACGGTCCCACCTTCTTTGTGAGTGGAAATGCTAAGTCAATGACTTCACCCATTCTGTGATTCCTAGTGCCAAACCACGAATTCCTGGAGTAAATTCGCTGAAAATTATTTGCAACTGACACCTAAGTTCACGGTTTGAGTATTTAAGTACAGCGTCAAAAGCGCTTGAGAGCATTGACAATTGGTATAAAATCAAACATTTTACCAAAGAGCTTACCCGCCGAAAAGCTAACCGGCTGTATCGAGAATATAACTTTGTGTACTTGGAAAGAAATTACTGTCAATTTCGGGGAAGGGCACCTTAACTTCATGTATGTATTAGAAACTCGAGGGTCATTCTGCTCGAGAACGTAACATGCTGAGTAAATAGCTTCACCTATCCTGCGATTCCGACAGTCAAACCAAGTATGCCGGGAGCAAATTCGCTGAGCAGTATTTGCAACAGACACCTTATTTCACGGTTTGAATATTAAAGTAGAGCGTCAGACCGCTTGAGTGCGATACCAATTAGTATCAAGTCAAACATTTACCGAAGGCGTTTTCTTTCGCGAACATCAGCGACTTCATCGAGAATGTAAGTTCGAGTTCACAGATAGAAACTAGTATTCAGATCAGTGACGGGTACCTTAACTTCATGTATGCATTAGAAAATCGAGATTTACACCGCTCGAGAACGTTGCCTTCTCCTGTGAGAGACAAACGGCTAGGTCAATAGCTTCACCTATCTCGCGATTAAGAGAGTCGATCCGGGTATTCCGGCAGTTATTCCGCTGAACAGTGTGGAAAATAGACACCACATTTCATGCTTTGTATATTAAAATAGAGCGTCTCCCCGTGTGAGAACCATACCAATTCCTATAGAGTCAAACGTATTACCGAAGACCTTATACTCCGAAAGAGTGATCCATTGTATCTTGAGTATAACTTTGTGTTTAGAGAATCACATTGGTATACGTTATAGTGTTGACAACTTAACTTCATGCATGAATTAGAAGGTCGTGTTTAAAACAGTTCGAGACCGTTAGCATCTTCTATGATATTCGACGTGCTAAGTCAATAGCTTCATATATCTTGTGCTTCCGAGAGTCACACTCGGAATTCCTGGTGTAAATCCGCAGAATAGCCTTGACAATGGACGCCTCAATTCACGGTTGGAGTACTGAAGAGGGCCTTCGAACCGTTGTAGATCTTTACCAATTGATATGGAGTCAACTTATTTACCGAAGGCCTTATCTTCCGAGCATCAATCCCGCTGCATCGAGCGGATTACTTCGTGTCCAGAGAAACAAACCAGTATATATTTCAGGGACTCCCATCTGAATTTCAGGTATGATTTCGAAGATCGAATGTCGAACCGTTTGACAACGTTACAACCTTCTTTGAGAGACCAGATGGAAAGTAAATATCTTCACCTATCCTGTCCTTCCGAGAGCCAAACCTGGTATGACGGGAGTCAATCCAATGCACAGTATGGGCAAGAGGCGCCGTATTTCGCGGCTTGAGTATTCAAACGTGGCGTCAAACCGTTTGAGAACGTTACCAATTGGCATAAAGCCATTCTTTCTACCGAAAACCTTTCCATCTGCGAACCTAACGCGCTGTACCGAGTGTCGTGCTTATTGCTCACAGACACAAATTAGTCGACATATTCACAGGAGTGCACCACATTTTCATGAATATATGTGAAAATCGAGTGTCAAATCGTTCGGAACGATACCACCTATTTTTAGAATCGAACGGCTAAGTCAAAAGCTTCACCTATCCTGTGATTCGGAGAGTGAATACGGGCCTTGCTGGAGTGAATTAACAGAACACAGTTGGTTATAGACACCTTGACTCACGATTTGAACGTTAAAGTAGAGCGTCGAACCGTTTCAGAATGTTAAAATTGCTATGACACGCGTCTGACTGAAAGCATAACCGCCCGAGATACAAACCCGTGTCTTCGAGAGTATGACTTTGTGTCCAGAAAAGCAAAGTATTAAACATTTTAGTGACCATAATTTCATGAATGAATTACAAAATCCAGATCCAAACCAATAAAGAATGTTATCACCGTCGTTTAGGGCCGCACAGCTAAGCCAATAGCATCACCTATCTTATGTTGCCGAGGGACAAACCAGGTGTTCTGCGAGTTAACGCGCTGAAGATCATTGGCGATGGACGGACGCTTAGTGCACGGTATAAATAAGAATGTATTGAGTGAAGCTGTGGAAGGATAATAAAAATTCTGGTAAAGTCAAACATTTTACCGATGGAATTACCATCCGAGAATCCATCCGGCTGTGGCGATTGGCTTGCTTAGTGTTCACCAGGACAAATTAGTAGACATTATAGCAAATGAACATCTTATTTTCACATATGAATGAGAAGATCGAGTGGCAAACAGTTCTAGAACGTTACCACCTTCCGTGAGAGACGAACGGCTATGTCAAATGTTTTACGGATCCTGCGATTTCGAGAGTCAATCCAGGTATTCAGGGAGTAAATCCGCTGAATTGTCTCGGCAATAGATACCACAATTCGCAGAGAGAAGATTAAAATAGAGCGTCACACCGTATGAGAACGTTACTAATTGCTATGAAGGCAAACGTATCACAGAATGCCTTACCGTATGTGAAGCTAACATGCCGTACCGAGAGTACAGCTACGTGTTTAGGGAAACACATTGGTATACAATTTAGTGACGGGCATCTTAAATTCATATAAGACTTGGAAGGTCGATATGCAAACCGTTCGAGAACGATACCACCTTCTGTGGGAGACGAACGGCTGTCTCAATAGCTCCACCTATCCTGTGATTCCGAGAGCCAAACCAGGTATCCCAGAGTAAGTCCGCTGAAGAGTATTGGCAATTGACACCTTACTTCACGGTTTGAATATTAAGGTAGAAGATCAATCCGTCGGAGGATATTTCCATATGGTAAAAAGTCAAACCTTTTACAGGACACCTTGCTTTCCAAGGCCCTATCACGCTGTAGCGCGTGTCATGCTTAGTGCTCGCGGAAGCAGATTATTATGCATTATAGAAGAAGCACAACTTATTGACTTGTATGAACGGAATAATCGAGAGTCGGACTCATCAAGAACGATCCCACCTTCTTTGAAAGTCGAACAGCTAAGTCACTATCTTCACACATCCTGTTATTCCGATAGTCAAACCAGGTATTCCGGGAGTCAGTCCGCTGTACGATATTGGAAATGAACATCTCAATTCACGGCTTCAATATTAAAGTACAGCGCAAAACCGGCTGAGAACGTTACCAGATGGTATAGTGTCAAACGTTTTGCTGAAGGCCCTATCGTCAGAGTACTTAATTCTCTGTATGGACAGTATAACTTCGTAATAAGAAATACAAATTAGTATACATTTTAGTGGCGGGCACATTAACTTCATGTAGGAATGAGAAGATCGAGGGGCAAACCGATCCTGAACGATACCACCGTCCTTGTGAAGTCGCACATATAGCACAATGGCTTCACCTATCCTGTGATTTCGACAGTCAATCCAGGTATTCCGGGAGTAAATACGCAGAGCAGTATTGGTAGTGGACACCTTCTTTCACGATATGAATATTAAAACACAGCGACAATCCGTTTAAGAACGTTACCAATTTGTATCAAGTCAAACATTATACCGATGGCCGTACCCTCCGAAAAACTGAGCAGCTGTATCGAGAGTAAACATCCGTGTACAGGGAAACAAATTAGAATACATTTTAGAGACGTCCACCGTAATTTCTGGTATGAATTCGAAGATCAAGGGTCGAACCGTTCGAGAACGTTACAACCTCCATTGGGAATCGAACGGCTAAGTCAATAGCTTCACCCATCCTGTGATTCCTAGAACCAAATCAGGAATTCTTGTAGTAAATCCGCCGTACATCGGAGAACATTACTAATTGATTTATAGTCATTCTTTTTACCGAATACCTTGCCTTCCGAGAACCTTACCCGCTGTTGGGAGTGACTTGCTTAGCGTTCACGCAAACAAATTGATTGACATTTTAGAAGATGTACATAGCCCTGATTATGAGCAGCAAAAGCGAGTCTCAAACCTTTCGAGAACGTAACCACCTTCTTTGAGTGTGGCATAGGTACGCCAATAGCTTCACCTATCCTGATAGTCCGAGGGTCAAACCAGGTATTCAAGGAGTAAATCCGTAGTACAGAATTGACAATGGACACCTTAATTCACCCTTGGAATATTAAAGTAGAGAGTCAAATCTTCGGAGAACATTACTAAGTGGTATAAAGTCATTCCATTCGTCGAATACCTTTTAGCAGGCGGGCGCCATATTTTCATGTCTGAGTAGAAAAATCGCGATTCAATGCGTTCGAGAACGTAGACACTGCCTTAGAGTTTCGTACAGCTAAGTCAGTAGCTTCACCCACCGTGCGAATACGAGTGTCAAACCAGGTATTTCGGGAGTAAATCCGCTGAACAGTATTGGTAATAGACACCTGAATTCACGGTTCGAATATTAATGTTGAGCATCAAGCTGATTGAGAGCGATTTCAATCGCTATAAAGTCAAACGTTTTACCGAAGGCAGCACCTTCCGCTAACAACGCCCGCTTCATCCAGAGTATGACTTCGTGCTCAGCGTACCAAGTTGTTAAATATTTTAGTGACGGGGACATTAATTTCATTATGAACAAGAAGATTGACTGTCAAACCGTTCGGGAAGGTTTCCACCATATTTGATAGAGGAACAACTAAATTAAGAGTTTGACGTATTCGCCGATTGCGAGAGACATCCCAGGTATTCCGGGTGTAAATCCGTTGAACAGTGTTGGCATGCGAAACATTATATTGCAGTATGAATATTACCTGTAGGGAGTCAAACTGTTTGAGAACGTTTCCAATTTGTATAATGTCATACTCATTATCGCATACCTTACATAACGGGAACATATTCCGCAGTCTCGTAGGTATAACCTCGTGTACAGAGGCACAAATTGGTGGACATGTTACTGACGGGCACCGTAATTTAATGTATGAATTAGAAGATCGATATCTGTGAGATACGAAGGACTATGTCAATTACTTCACCCATCCTGTCAGTCCGAGAGTCATTCCTGGTACTCCGGGAGTTAAACCGCTGAACAGTATTGGCAGTAGACACATTATTACACGGCTTGAATATTAACGTAGGGCCTCAAACCGTTATGAGGGCGTTACCAATTGCTATACAGTCCAACACTTTACCGAAAGCCACACGAACGGTTAAGTCAATAGCTTCAACTATCCTGAGAGTCCGAGAATCAAGCCAGGGATACCTAGATTAAATACAGTGATGTTCATAGGCAATAGACCTTAATTCATGGTATCAGCACTAACGTACGGAGTCAAATCGTTCTAGATCGTTACCTATTCGGATAGAGTCAAACATTGTGCCGAAGCCCATACCTACCGCGAACCTCAACCTGCATCGAAAGTATAACTTCATCTTCAGAGAAAGAAATTATTTTACATTTAAGTGTGGGGCACCTTAATTTGAGGTGTGAGTTCGAAGATCGTGGGTCAATCCGTTCGAGAACGTTTCCACCATCTTTGGAAATCGAATGTCCAAGTCAGTTGCTTCAGCTATCTTGGGCTTTGCGTACGGCTAAGTGAATAGCTTCTCCTATCCTTATGTTCCGAGACTCAGACCAGTAATTCCGGGCGTCTATCGGCTGTATAGTATTAGCAACAGACATCTTAATTCACAGTATAAATAGTAAATAGACAGAGTCATACCGTTGTGGAACGTTATTTACTGGTATAGAGTTAAACTTTTTACAAAAGGCCATACATACCGTGGAGATGACCCGCTATATCGAAATTATAGCTATGTGTTGCGAGATGCAAGTTAGTATACTTCTTCTGACTGACACCTTATTTTCATTTATGAGGTTGAAGGCAGATGTACAAACCGTTCGAGGTCGTTACCACATTCGCTGAAAGTCGTACGGCTAAGCGTATAGCTGCACCCATTCTGTGATCCCAAGAGTCAAGCCAGGAATTCCTGGAGTAAGTCGGCTGGACAGTATTGGTAATGGTCACCATATTCCACGTTTTGAGTATTTAAATAGAGCGTATAACAGTTTGAGAATGTTACCTACTGCTTTAAATTCAAACGCTTTACCGAGGGCTATACCCTGCGAAAAGTCTGACCCGTTGTAACGAGCATACAACTTCGTGGTCGGAGAAACGAATTTGTATGCATTTTAGTAAGGGTCTCCATGATTTCATGTATAAAACATAAGATCGAGTGTCAAATCTTTGGAGAACGTCTCCCCCCTCTTTAATGGTCGAACGGCTTAGTAAATAGATTCACCCATCCTATGATTCCGAGAATCAAACCAGATATTCCGGGAGTAAATGCCCTGGACAGTATTAGCAATCGACACCTCAATTCACGGTGTGAATATTAAAGTACAGAGTGAAGACGTTGTAGAACGTTACCTATTGCTACAGAGTTAAACGTTTTACCGAACACATTGCACTACGAGAAGCTATCCCGCCGTAAGGTGGGTATAACTTCGTGGTCAGAGATGCCAATTAATATCTACTTTAGTGACGGGCACCTTAACTGCATGAATGAATTAGAATGTCGAGTGTCAAACGGTACGGGAAGGTGACCCTCATGTTTGAGATTCGAACGGCTTAGTCACTACCTTCAGCTATCCTGGTATGTCGAGTGTCAGTCCAGGAATTCCGGGAGTAAGTCCGCTGAACAGCTCTGGCAATAGATACCTTACTTCACGGTTTGAATATTAAAGTAGAGCGACGGAACGTTTGAAAGCCTTACTAATTGATATAATGTCGAACGTATTACCGAAGGCCTTACCCTCCGAGAATCTCACCCGCTGCATGGGGAGAATAAGTTTGTGTACAGGGAAACATATTAGCATACATTTTAGAGACGAACACCATAATTTCTGGCGTGAATTAGAAGATCCAGGATCAAACCGTACGATAACGTTGCTACCATCTGTGGGAGACGGACGGATCAGTCAACAGCTTTACCTGTCCTGTGACTCCGATTGGCAACCCAGGAAAACTGAGAGTAAGTCCGCTGAACAGCATTGGTAATAGACACCTTAATTCACAGTCTGCATATTAAAATAGAATATCAAACCATTTAAGATCTTTACCAATTGCTATAAAGTCAAACGCTTTACCAAAGGCCATACCCTCCGAAAAAATAACCCACTGCACAGAGAGAATAACTTCGTGCACACAGAAGGAAATTATTACTCATTTCAGTGATGGGCACCACAACTTCATGCACGAATCAGAATATTCATTGCCAAACCGTTCGAGAAAGTTACCACATTCTTTGAGATTTGAACGGCTAAGTCAATAGCTTCACCTGTAGATGTGATTCCATGACAGATGTGAAGCCATGTATTCTAGGAGTGAAACAGCTGAAAAGTGTTGGAAATCGACATCTTGGTTCCTGGTTTGAATATTAGAGTAGGGAGCCGATGCGATGGAGAACATAACGGATTGGTATGCAGTCATTCATTTTATCGAATACCTTACCCTCCTAGAACCCAACTCGCAGTAGCTGATATCGTGCTTAGTGCTCACGGAATGAAATCAGTCGACATTATATCTGAAGTACATCTTATTATCTTGTGTGAATAGCAAAGTCGAGAGCCGAATCGATGATGAACGGACCTACCTTCCTTGAGAGCCGAACAGCTGAAATAATAGCTTCATCTACCCAGTTATTCCGATAGTAATACCACGTATTCCAGGAGTCAATCTGCTGCACACTATTGGCAATAGACACCTTAATTCTGGGTTTGCATATTACAGTAGAGCGTCAAACCGTTTGAGAACGTGAGCAATTGGTATAAAGTCAAACTTTTTACCAATGCCCTTACCCTTTACCCCTTACCAGAATCCATCCCGCCAAGTGGATAGTATAATATTGTGATCAGCGAAACATACTAGTATATATTTAAGTGATGGGCACATTATTATCATGTATGAATTAGAACATCGAGTGTCAAGCCTTCAGAGAACGATCACACCTTCTTTCAGAGTCGAGCGCCCAAGTCAATAGCTTCTCCTATTCAGTTATTCCGATAGTCAATCGAAGGTACACCGGGGGTCATTCCCCAGTACACTATTGGCAATGGACACCTTAATTCACTGCTTGAATACTAAGGTTCAGATTCTAGACGTTGTCGAACGTTACCTATTGGTATAATGTAAAACGTACATCCGAAGACCATACCCTCCGAGAAACTTAGCCGCTGTATCGAGAGTATAACCTCGCGATCAGAGTTACAAACTAGTATGCATCCTATTGGCGGGAACCTTATTTTCATGTATGAATGAGAAGATTGAGATGCAAACCTATCCAGAAAGTACCACCTTCTGTGAGATACGAACGGCCAAGTTAATAGCTTCGCCTAGCCTGCGATTCCGAGAGTTAAAGTAGGTACTCTGGGTGTAAATTCGCTAAACAATATTGGCCATAGACACCTTAAGTCACGGTTTGAATATTCAAGTAGAGCGTCAAACCGTTTTATTGCGGTACCAACTGATATACAATCAAACGTAGTACCGACGACCTTAACTACTACAATCCCTACCGGTCTCATCGATAGAAGAAGTTCGTGGTCATTGATAGAAATTAGTATTCATTTCAGTGTCGGGCACATTAACTTGAAGTACCAATTGGATGCTCGATGGTGAAACCTTTCGAGAACGTTACCACCCGCTTTGAGAGTCGAACAGATAAGTCTATAGCTCCACCTATCCTGTGATACCGTGGGTCAAACCAGGTAGTCGGAGAGTAACTTCGCTGAAGAGGATTGGCAATAGGTACCTTAATTCGCGAAGAGAATATTAAAATACAGCGACGCACCGTGTGAGAACGCTTCCAATTTCTATAAAGTCAAACCTTTTTACCTATGGCCTTACCTTCAGAGTATTTATACAGCCGGTTCGTGGATATAACTTAATGTCCAGAGGAAGAAATTAGCCTTCCTTTCAGTGACTGGCACCCTAATTTCATGTACGAATAAGAAGGTCGAGGGTCAAGCAGTTCGAGATCATTGCCACCTTCTGTGGATGTCGCATGGCTGTCTATTGCTTCACCTGTCCTGTGTTACCTAGAGTCAAATCAGGTAATCCGCGCGTAAGTCCGGTGTGATGTTTGTTGACAACTGACAACTTAATTCAAAGTATGAATATTAATGTAGAGAGTTATACCGCCGGAGAACATTTTCAATGCGCATAAAGTCATACATTTTACCGAACACCATACCTTCCGGGAACCAAACACGCTGTAGCGCGTGTCCTGCTTAATGTGCACGGAAACAAATTAGTAGATATTTTAACGGGCGAGCAACACATGTTTGTTTGTAAATATCAATAGCGAGGGCCAAAGCGTTTGAGAACGATACCACCTTCTGCGAGAGTCGAACAGCTATGTCAATAGCTTCATCTATACTTTGATTCCGTGAGCCAAACCATGTTGTTCGGGATTGAATTACCTGAAAAGTATTGACAATAGACGCCTTAATTCGCGGTTTGAATATCAATGTAGAGCGCAAACTCTCAGAGGTCATAACCAATTAGAATAACGTTATTCTCCTTACCGAATTACCTTACCCGCCGAGAATATTAACCCGCTATAGGGAGTGTCTTGCTCGTTGCTGGCGGACACAAATTAGTGGACATTTTAGCCGACCGAAGTCACATGTTTATGTATAAATATCAGCAACGAGAGGGAAAGCGATGAGGTACCTTACAGTCTACCTTGAGAGCCGAGCCGCTAAGTCAATAGCGTCACGTATCCTGTGATACTGAGAGTCAAACCAGCTATACCAGGAGTATGTCCGGTGAAAAGTATTGGCAATAGGCTCCATAATTGCTGGTATGAATATCAATGTACTGAGTCAAACCGATGAACAGCGTTACGTTTTGCTATAAAGTCAAACTGTTTACCGACGGCCGTACCATCCGAGAAACTAGCCGTCTGTATCGAGAGTATAGCTTTGTGTCCAGAGAAGCAAATTAGTGACCGTTATAGTAACGGGCTCCATAATTTCATGTAGGAATTACAAAGTCGAGGGCGAAACCAAACGAGAACGTTACCGCCGTCTTTGTGTGTCGCACAGCTATGCCAGTAGTATGACCTGCCCTCTGATTACGAGAGTCAAACCAGGTATTCCGGGAGCCAATCTGCGGTCCAGTATTTGCATTATACACCCTGTATATCGGTATAAATATTAATGTCTCGAGTTAAACTGTCGTAGAATGATACGAATTGGTACAGAATCAATCTTTCTGCAGATGACATTACCTACCAAGAAGAAAACACGCCGTGCAGTGGGTATAACTTCGTGTTCAGAGAAGCCAAGTTTTATCCATATTAACGACGGGCACCTTAATTTCCTGTATGACTTAGAAGGACGAGTGTCAAACGTATCGAGAAAGATGCCACATTCTTTGAGATTCAAATGCATAAATCAATTGCTACACCTATCCTTTGATTCCGAGAGTCAAGCCAGCTATTCCAAGAGTGAGTCCGATGAAAAATAATGGCAATGGGAACCTTAATTAACGTATTGATCGTCAATGGTGAGCGTCAAACCGTCTGGGAACGTTACGAATTGCTGTAAAGTCGTAGGACTTACCGAAATTGTGACAGCCCGAAAACATAACCCGCCGTATCGAGAATATAACTCCGTGTTTGGAAAATCACATTAGTATACATTTTAGTGACCGCGCCTTAAAGTCATTCCTGAATTAGAATATGGATGGTTAAACCGTCCCAGTTCGATACCACACCCTTTGAGAGTCGAACGCCTAAATGAATAGCTTCACCTAACCTGCGATTCAGAGTGTCATATCAGGTATTCCGGGAGTAAATCCGCAGTACAGTATCGGCATTAGAATCATATTTCCCTGTATAAATATGAAAGTACAGAGTCACACACTTGTGCAACTTTACCTATCGCTATAGAGTCTAACTTTTCACCGAAGGCCGTACCTTCCGAGAAGCTAATCCGCTGTATCGAGAGTGTAACTTCGTCGCCAGCGAAGCAAGATATTATAAATTTTTTTGACGGGAAACTAAATTTTGTTTATGAATCAGAAGATCGAGGGAAAAACCGTTCGTGCACGATACCACATTCTTTGAGAATCGGACGGCTATGCCAATAGCTGCACGAATCCGGTGTTTCTGGGAGCCAAACCAGGTATTCCGTGCATAAACCAAATGAACAGTGTAGTCAATCGACTCCTTAGTTCACTGTTGGAATACTGTGATACAGCGTCAAACCGTTTGAGAACGTTACCAATTGCCATAAACTCAACAATTTCACCGAAGGCTTCACCTTTCGCTCACATCTCCCGCTGCATCGGGAACATAACTTCGTGCCCAGCGAAACACATGAGTATATATTTTAGAAATGGCTAACGATAT